>NW_009932332.1:107808-115028 GCF_000696875.1 Nestor notabilis | reverse complement strand
TCCCTCCCCCCCCCCCCCCCCCCCCCCATTGATCGTTCAGACCAATAGATGCATGCATCATTCAGAGCTCTCTTTTTATGAAGTGAAGTATAATAACATATTTGATTATTTAAACATACAAAACATTTTGATTCAGGTTAGGAAACAGTCCAATACCTTTCCCTAAGCTACAATATGGAAACAGTATCACTTCCAAAGGAGTGCATCTTCTGTGAGGGCTTTGTTTCTCAGTACTTTGACTCTTTACAATCCTTTATAAGACCAAAGTGATACTTTAGACCAATCTCTACATTTCTTCTGAAAATTAGAATCTTCATTTAAATTGCTTTAATCACCTGCTCTTCCAGTTGTTACTTGTCCAAAAGTAAAATATTCACTGATCTTTAAGAATGTGGTTTTTAGACAGGTGTCTGCCAGGAATGACAAAATAATCTTGAACTGGACAGAGAGAGAAAAACCATATTCCATCCACGCCTGGTTTAGTATATTATTTAGAATTTGATGAACCAGACTTCATCAAGGAAATTTCAGTGAGGGTACAAGTGATTTTTGCTGTTTCCTTTAGGGATATTCCTTAGAGGACCTGAGAAAGTCTGATGTACGCAATACTGCCTATGCTTTTGCTAAAATATACTCTTTGTTTCAGTGTCTCATTCAGCTGCCTGGCTTCATAAAGCCATAAAGCAATTTTGCTTGTATTAGGCTTGCAAAATGCTGCTTCTCCTTTTATGGTATATTGAATTTAAGTTACTAGAATTGGCACAGATACAGAGAGACATTTAGTAAAGACAAACTTGATATTTTTGGGGGTAATTTCACCCACTATCAGTGGGTGTATTCATATGCTTGTACGTGAGATTTCTTTTGTAGTATCCATATACATTGGATTTTAGCTCTTCTTGAACCTGTGGCAGTCTCAGGACGCTCCATGTCAAAACATTAGTCAGTCTCTAGGGTATTCAGTTCTTGTTACTCTCGAGTAATGATAGCCAGTACCATTTGTGTATGATGTGTGTGTTGCTGCTTCGATCACGGCTCTTTTAAGTTGTTACATGCTATTGCTTTGATTCCTTTCTGTACTTTGGTGAGGGTTCCAGCTTGCTTTCGCTGGTTAAGTGTACTTGTGTTCTCACACCTCGGAACTCATAGCTTCCTAACAGTTGATCAGGATGCACTGGATTTTTCATGACTAAATAGCCGTGGAAAACCACTGCATTATAGTGGTTCCTTCTCCCATTTTGAGGTCTTAAATTCTTACTCCTTCTGCTTGCATCTATGAATGTGACACATCTGGTAACAGTTTTCCCAGCCAGTTGCTGAAGTATATGGATCCTTGTGGCTGCCACTTTACATAATACTTTTATAAGGGCAGAGTGTCTGTTCTTCAGTCATCCAAAATTCCTTCTTGAAGTGGTGCTGAAGTTCCAGAGTAGCTAGGCAATTAGTGCTCCACTACTAATTTCCAGATCTTACACTACTTTGATTGAATTTTATACTTTAAATTCTTGATTTTGTAAGGACTTTATGATTTCTCTTCACACGTCCAAGTCTTTTGGTTTGTTTCTTTGCTTGTTGCACTGTAGCAATATCCAGACGTTCACCTAACTTCACACAACAATTGTTGAGGTGGCTTTCTGGCTTTACGGGGACTCAAGGAACTTCTCCCCCAGAGAAGCAAAAGCAAATGGCCAAAGCAAATTCTGTCAGATCTCTGGGCAGACTTGGTATCTGTACTGTATGGTATTTGGACATTTGCGGTAAGGCCATCTGGAGTTCTGTCTTTGCTTTCACCTGGCATTATGTTAGCCTAATAGGATCCAGGGCTTTTTTCAGCCTTCAGTGGAGTGATGCTGCAGTTGTTTGTGGGAGTCCTCAGGCCTTCTCCTGGGTGGTAAAAGGCAAAGGTAACTGTTCAGAGTGAGTCATTGTGGGAATGTACATGCAGACTCAAAGAAGAAAGGTTACTGGTCAGTAACTGGTGTTCTTTGAGAGGTATAGTCTGCATGTACATTAGTCTCCTACCTGCCTTTCCCCTCTTTCTGAATCTCTTTCAGGTTTGATTGTGCATTTAAGAGGAACTGAAGTGGTGGCGGATGCACTCTGCCCTATATGTCATGCCTCAAGCAGGAAGAGGGGAGGAGGTAGAGCACCCCTCCCGGGACACTCCAGGGCAGGCCACGAGCCCACCCACTCTTAGAGTATATGTATGGACTAAGTATCTCAAAGTACAGCAGCCATTCGTTGGTAGGTAAATTTTCTTTACTGTATTTTCACAGGTAAAGCGGTAGATTGTATTTTAAAAACAATTTCATTCATTGACTCTGTGGATGATATGCATGAACAATACACACATGGGGGACTTTATACCACAAACTACATTACACTGAGTAGCTCCCTGTCTCTCTGATGGTTTTTATCTCTCGCCTTTTTCCCCCCAGTTCTAACTTTTTTAGATATTTAAATATTTTCACTCTGTTCAGTATGTCATTTCCAGTGTGAGCTACACCACAGATTGAAATTACATAAGTTGTAGTTTTATTTAAAAAGTAAAAGGAAACAATGTCTTACACAATTTTAGCTGAGCGTATGAAGTAACACTTGAGATTGTATTTACTATTAGAAATTGAACTGGGTTCTGTAAGAATCAATTATATTTTTACAATTACATTGTTCTTTAAAACTTTGTATTTGCAGAAAAGCAAACATTTGAGTTTAAACATTTTTTTCCTTCAGTGGATTTTCCTTGTAGTTAAATTTGTAATTCACTGCACTTCCTGTCCATTAAACAGGACAAGTAGATGCAGGGTATAACCTTGCTAAAACGGGAGATTTAGTTGTCCCTGCAAGCAAATATATGTAAATACAAGCAAATTCTGCAAGTTGTTATTTTCAAGTATAGTTTCTAAGAAGTAAAAGTGATGCGAGTTGAGGGCTATTACAGAAATATGATTCTTACCTCTTTGTACTTGGAATTCTCTTAAGACATATGCCTTTGCCTATGAGGCATGCTTTTGCTGGTTTCTTAGAGTTGAAGCAGTTAGTGTTGTCTTGGCAGCTCAAAGAAATTTACAGGGGTTTTTTGTGGCTTTATCATTTCTATGATTTCAATAAGATTAAGGCGTAAATTATCTGGGTTTAGTTACAGCCAGCAAAATTTAGTGAAACTTCTGATCTGTGGTGCATGAGACATATGTGCTGTAGATGTGGATGCACATATGTAAAATATCCTAAAGAACTCTCATTTTAGAAAGTTACTGACTTGTGTAATATCAAGTTGCCTTTTTACATTCTAAGAAAACCCAAACTATAGAGTCTTTTAAACAACCTTAGATGAACATCAACAGCAAAGGGAAAGACAGTGTGGGGAAAAGCCATCTTGTTTTGCACAATTCATCTGAAGTTTATGGCTCCAAACTCAAGCATTTATATCTTGTGTTAGTAGATCTTTAAAGTGCAGCTTTAATTTAAAAAAAAATAAAAATAAATCTGGTTATCTATTATTACTGAGCAATATTGGATTAATTTAGTTGATTTTATGCTTTTCTTTCCTTTTCATTCCAGTTGCTATTTTAGCTTGTGTTACAGGAATAATTGGAGGAATATGTATTAGATGTCAAGATTCTCACTGGGAAAAGCAGTACTGGCAAGGAGGCATTGTGTTTTTCTTTAGTATTTAATTGGTTTCAAATAACTTCTGGAGAAAATCAGAGTTTTTGTAACTACTGTAATATTTATTTTAGTAAGTTAATATTTTTAGAGAGAGGGTTTTTACATGTGACAGAAATGAGACTCATTTCATTTTCATGCTTTTGCTAGTACATTTTTATTATGTAAAGATAAGCATGTGTGCATATATGCCTACACACATGTAAATATATCTGCTGAATTCAGAGTGGACAGGAAAGTTGTTTCAAGAAACAGACATGTTTGAAAAATACATAATTCTGACTCTTCTGACAATTCTAAGGTCCATTCCTTCCTCCAGGCATCTGAGAAAAACTGTTATGCTGGAGAGACTGATGTTTTCCAGTGAGTAGCTGTGATTTCAAGACCTTAGCATGCACTCTAGGAGGATACTAGTGTACTGTACCAACAGTAGATGGGAACATATCCTTCACGTAGAAGGAAACAAGTCTTTTGCCTTGCTACACATACAGACTTATGGTTTGCATCTGATCAAGACCTCCTTGTAGATTTTAATTCAATTTATTAAATCATACAATGAAATCACATTTTTTCTCATTTACACTAAAACCGGTATGTCAAGGTACTTTGAATTTCTCCTTTGCTTTCTGAGAAGAAATCAGTACAAGACACTTAAAAGTGCACTTTTATTTTGTGTTGAACCTTGAAATTTTTGATAGCTATAAATTATTTTAAGTGGAAAATACCTATAATTAAATTTCTATTTGAAAGTAAGCCTTTTATGGAGTACATTTTTATTACTTTCTTCCTTTAGTTTTGCATTTCAGTAAAATAGTTGCATTTTTATAACTTCTTTTAATATATTGGTGTACTATTTATAAAGCTGTATTTAGAAAAGCAACAATGCAAAAAGACTGCAATACTGAAAACTCCAAACATATCCATGAAATCTTCCAAAGACTACTAACAATGTTCAGTAAAATCTCAAAAGATGAAAATGTCCATTTAGCCACATCCAGGTACTTCTTGTGTTTCATCCAGGTCTCTTGACTACAGTGATTACGTGATTACACTATGAACAGAATCCTGACATTTCTCTTACTTTCTGCCTTTGTTGGTGGGGGAAGGTAATAGAAAATGTCGAGTATATTTTCATGGTGTTTTAGTCTTTCATTTTCTGATATTCTTAAATCATTTTGAGATTGATTACTTGCAAAGTTGTTGCTTCACGCATAAAAATAGCAAAGCTTTCAAGCAATAAGAGAAAGATTATGAGCATAAGAAATAAAACCTTCACATGAAATAGGGCAAAAAAATATGAAAAAAGAAAAATCCAAGAATATATTAACATTTATAAGGCCTTCTGTGTTTTTCAAACTGAATGTTGAAATCAGCTCTTTATCTTTCCTTTAGTGCCTTCGCTTTATGGGTGTTATTGTTCTTGCATGGTCCTCAGTACTTGATTTTCCCTTTAAAATTAATAAGCAAGCCATGTTAAGCTGAATAGAGAAGATTTAAACTCCTAAATACACAACAGCGATGAACAGTTGGGTTTCTTTTACCTTTTCTTTTTTCCTGGTTTGTATTTGTGTGCTGTGACAGGAATTTCTGATTCATGCAATTACATGTGCTCTCTCATGCCATAGTGTCAGGGTCAATCTTTAGTGAGCTTTGGTCAAGCCACATGACTAAGTAAAGGTTGTTATGAGATCTTAATGTACCACTTCCTGTATTCCTGAAACTCAGTGGTCAAAATGATACCCAGTTTTCTTAGCAAAACTGTGACTATGCAGACTTTCTCTTCTTTGATAGGTTTTTCCATATTCTCATTCACTATAATCTTTTCATTATGATGATATTATATAATCATACATGAAAATAATCTCAGACACTCTTTATGCTCTGTTAGCATGAGACCACAAAGTGTGAAGGAACATTAAATTGTTATTTAATGTGGCATTTATACAACAGTTTGTCTTATTTGACTTGGATTGCTAAGGAAATTTATCACTAGAGCTTTAAGAACGTACTGTTATATTTTTTTCCTTGCATTTTGAAACATACTGTCCTAGAGTAAACAGGATTTATTTGCAAATATAGAAGTTACATAATTTTAAAATGCTTAATGCTTTTACAATGTTTTGAGAAGATCTGTTCTGGGGAACACATACTTTTGCATTTCTAAGCACTATCAATAGCTTTTCCCAGAATCCACAATGATCTTTTCAGTCACATAAAGTTGTTTTGAGAAATTCTGGAATGTATGTGTGTCTGTGAAACAGTTTATACTAACTTCTGTTTTAAACTCCAATGTGAAATTGTTTCATAATTAAATTTAATATTGATATTTGTTCAGCAATTTCCATTAAATTTCAACATTTTAAATGGTCCTTCATATGTGATTAGTGGTGCACATAAGGTGAAATAACTTCAAGTTTGCACTGTGCTAGAAAAATTTAGCATGTGCCAAAATACTGAAGATCTTTGTTAACTGTAGAATTACATAACCAGTTTCAATACTTAATATAGAATACTTAATATAGGCATTTAGTCTAATCCACAGTGACCATTTTTGTATGCTTTGTAGTACTTCTGCTTCAGTCTCAGTATCTATGTGGAAGAACAGCGTACAGTAGCAGTAAGAGGATTGGAGGAGTCTTGCAATCTTTCTCAAGTTTTAATTTCTGGCTAACAGCATGCATGATAATATTGTGTCAATGACAGATGACTGTCATTCTGAAAATGAAATAATTAATTACACATGTAGAACTGCTCTGTTCCATTATTTAAGTGAAACAGCAATCAAGGACAGAAATGTAGAGTGCCTATGATTGTAATAAGGCTTTATTGCAAGAGATTGCAAACATTTACTAAAATAAGCAACTCACAAACATCAGTTATTGCCAAAGATCATGGAACTGCGCCTTTCATTCCAGAAAGGAATCGCTATTTGTTTCTCCTGTTCACTTACTTGCAGAGATTAGTGGATGTTACATTAATAGCTGCTGAGAAAATCTACCAAATTTAATTATGATGTATTTTCTCTTGGCTGAATCCTTCAGGTCAAGGCTGGGTGGTTTAGTGAAGAGATACTCAAGTCGTACAATTTGTTTTAAATATAGGAGGAACTAACTCAGACTAATGTTAGGGTTGCATAGAATCGTAGAATAGTTAGGGTTGGAAAGGGCCTTAAGATCATCTAGTTCCAACCCCCTGCCATGGGCAGGGACACCACACACTAAGCCATGTTGCCCAAGGCTCTGTCCAACCTGGCCTTGAACCCTGCCAGAGATGGACCATTCCTTGGGCAACCCATTCCAGTGCTTCACCACCCTCACAGTAAAGAACTTCTTCCTTATATCTAGCCTGAACTTCCCCTGTTTAAGGGTAAACCCATTACCCCTTGTCCTATCACTATAGTTCCTTGTGAAGCGTCCCTCCCCAGCATCCTTACAGGCCTCCTTCAGATATTGGAAGATTGCAATGAGGTCTCCATGCAGCTTCTTTTCTCCAGGCTGAACAGCCCCAACTTTCTCAGCCTGTCTTCATACAGGAGGTGCTCCAGCCTCCATATC
>NW_009932332.1:17901-107544 GCF_000696875.1 Nestor notabilis | reverse complement strand
ACCTGGCCTTGAACCCTGCCAGAGATGGACCATTCCTTGGGCAACCCATTCCAGTGCTTCACCACCCTCACAGTAAAGAACTTCTTCCTTATATCTAGCCTGAACTTCCCCTGTTTAAGGGTAAACCCATTACCCCTTGTCCTATCACTATAGTTCCTTGTGAAGCGTCCCTCCCCAGCATCCTTACAGGCCTCCTTCAGATATTGGAAGATTGCAATGAGGTCTCCATGCAGCTTCTTTTCTCCAGGCTGAACAGCCCCAACTTTCTCAGCCTGTCTTCATACAGGAGGTGCTCCAGCCTCCATATCATCCTCGTGGCCCTCCTCTGGACTTGCTCCAACATCTCCATGTCCTTCTTATGTTGAGGACACTAGAACTGCATTCAGTACTCCAGTCCTGGACATTGAGATATTTAAGTTACCTCAGCAGAAGGGCATATGTCTGTGTTATATCCATTCACTGACTGAAATGTCAGGAAGTGCTAGCTTAGGTTCAGTGCCACAAGGATACATCTGTACAGCTTTTGGACTTAGTGTGTCTTATGGTGACAATGCCCGTATGAATTTGCAAGTATGTGTCTGTGGTAAACATGGGGTCTTTGCCCTGTGCCACTCACTGTAGGCATTCTTCCCATGAGTTAATGATCTTTATTGGCTTTAATTCATTTATATGTGAAAGACCAAGAACTCAGAGAAAGAATGAGGCAAGATTTTTCTGCACTGGTGAGATCAACACTGTTCAGGAGAAAAATCAAACAGATCTTAAGTAAAATTTTGGATGGCCTGTGTTATAACTGAAATAATTACAAAGATTGGGCAGTGCATAAGAAGTCCAGCAAGTAGTTCCAACTTAGGAGAGAGAGGGGACTGATTGAAACAAGACCTCTTTGGTGCTGGATGTAAGTTGTATGTTAGTCCCAAGGATTTCCTACCTATTTAAATGAGAAAAAATTAAATGTGTTTAAAAAGGGGAAATGCAAAGAAACAAGTAGAGAGGACAGAGCACCATATCTGATCCAAAGCTTAAGGAGACAACTGGCCCACCATTATATTTCTGTGCAGCAGAAAAACATAATTCATGTAATTATTCTAGGACTTCAGTGAGATCTGAACAGGTAAGAATCACAGATGTGTGCTTTTGAAGTAAAATTGTGGGTAGAGGATCTGACTACAATAACTATATTTCTCCCTGTCTACCTTGACACTACAAAATATCTGAAAAAATATAAAAAAAAAAAAGTCTGAAATATTAAGCTCTTTAATGGCTGTAGGAATTTTGTTCCATTTTTGTTTGTGTTGGGGTTTGGGGGGTTTGGGGTTGTTTTTTCGTTTTGGTTTGGTTTTTGGATTGGGTTGGGTTTGTTGTTTTTTTTCCCCTGGAGTCTTATACTTTTGTTCTGGCTTTTTAAAATTTGGCAGTAGTTTCACAGTACTTTTTTTTTCCTGAGCCAGATACTGTATTTTTATTCATAATTCCATTAGCAGCATAATTCCATTGACTTGAATGGAGTGAGTGATTTACATAACTTGTTGATATAGTCTCATTTTATCTGGAAAGCTTATCATCAATGAAACAATGGAAGAGGAGAAAGATGCACAAAATTATTTAATGATGTTTTCTCTGGTTGAAATGTTACATAATAATTCTGCTTTTATAGCATTGGTAAAGCCAAATATCAGGTTTATGGCCTAGAGGAATTCTCATTTGAAGACAAAGCAAATCCAGTTCTCTGCAAAGCCAGTGGAGAATCAAGCTACACTGCTGGCAGAAGCGAAGCAAATATGAGTAGCTTCTTGTCCTCAACTGATGAGGGTGGTGCTTCCTTTTTTAGATACTTAGAATGTCAATGAGAATGTTTTGTAAGATAGAGTTTTGTGGGCTAGAGGGAAAGCAAGCAAGCTGAATATCACTCAGGTATTTTTACATGGTTTTAAAATGACATGTACAATTTGCATGTCTAAAATACAGTGAAACCCAAACTTAAACTTACTGCCTCATAGTCAAAGGTCATCTTACTGAAAACTTATGTTTCTTCACTATAACTAGACCTTGGTAAAGAATTATATGTCTGCCTAAGTACACTGGTGCAATAGCAGTTATAGGCATGTAATTATTGTTCAGTTTATTTGAAGACTCAGGATATGAACTGATTTCTTTAGCTTTTTGTGGGCTGTTACATGACTTTTTCCCCCCTCCCTATGTTAATTGGAGTGGTTTAGAACTGTAGCAAGATGAGAACAGAGGAAGGGTTTATTTTCTCTATAAAACCAGTTGAAATGTTGTGGGTAAAATACTCCATTACAAAAAAAATAATAAAAACCAGCAAAACCCAAGACAAAATCTCTCCCTCCTGTTTTATACCGACACATGCTTCATGTTAATAATTTTTAAACTGTACACAATATTAAGCTCTAACTTTGCCAAACACATTTTACACTGAACTTCTCTCAATTATTCTCTGAAATTTTTAGCTGTTTAATATAATTTTTCTGATGCACAAATATGTTATTTGAGCAAACAATTTTAAGACTAAAGATGGTTTTTACTACCATAATTTCAAAACATTAGTCAGAAGTCAGACAGATCTGAGCCATTATGTGTGTTCTTTTCTTGAGCTGATTTGAAATGTTCATGTAAACAGAAACTTTGGTAATTTAAATGTGATATTAATAAAGTCAAGAGATGACACAAAAAAGGAATTGGAAGGAATACGTAAAGAAAGAAGAAATAAAGATGGAACCTTTGGCTTTGACACTTCTTAAAGTAATCCTTGGATACATTTTCATGATGGAGCTTGCAGGCAGATATAGGTTTATTCATGAGTTCTCCAGTACTGTAATTCATTGAATTTATATGACATTTCTTAAACTCTCTTAGTCCAGCCTTGGAATTGGTATACACAGTCCTACTGAGATGTTGTAGGGAATATAGAAAAGATTATTATAGATAATCTTTTCTGTTGCTGTATCGCGTGTATTGTTACAGCTTTTAATAGATACACTTACAAATATATGGTGTTTTCTTTTTTCAGGCTATTAAAAAGAGGAGCACAGAAACCACAGTTACTGCAATGAGAATCAACCATGTAGTCTGAATTAAATGAACACAATCTATTACTTCTCAAAATCAAAAATAACAGTGTTATAAATGAATAACTGTGAATTCTTGTTTTCCATTTCAGGTGAAGAGATGGAGAACAGAATTTCAGTTTCCATTTCCAAAAATATTATGATGGATACTTTAATTATTCTGTCATATGCTGGTCATAAATAGTGGTTTAAAATCTTTGTATAAAAAGCCATGAGTAATTTTACAATTTCCTGTACTTATTATGTGTTTATGTTATTAAGACATTTCAAGTCTTCAGTGTTTTCTGGTATAACTGTATCCCACATATTACTTCATAGACCTAACAGGATTCATGTTCTCTTTCAGGAGACGCTGATAGATTGGTGTGATGAAAAGGAACTTAATTTGATTTTAACAACTGGAGGAACAGGGTTTGCACCACGAGATGTCACTCCAGAGGTGAGATAGTCCTGGAATAAAAAAGATCTGTCTTTTGGCATAGAAATGTATGAAACTGTGGGAGGCACCTCTTGTGGGGAAATCTGGACAATCGCTTTTTTTTTTTTTTTTTTATTTTTTTATTTTTTTTTTTTTAATTTAGTCTGTAACTTTATAGTATCTATGGACAGGTCAAGTGAGACACAACTTGGAAGCAGAAAAACCAATAGGGAATATAGCACAAGGGAATTACTCTGACCTTGGGTTCTGCCTCACAAAACGATTTTCAAACTAAAATGTAGCATAGTATAATGGATTTCCAGTCCCCTTACAAACAAAAAAAAAAAAAAAAAGAAAAATCAAACAGCTTTTTGGTGTAAATTTCCTTAGCAGTACAGTGCAACACTGCTAAGCAAAACCCTGTGTGGCTTTTGTTGTGTCCTGCACAAGGAAAAGTGGGATAAGAGAGATCCTTTAATTCTCCCTTGCAGGGTACTGCATTGTCAACTACTGCATCATAGGTTAGAGTGTGTGAGGCAGATAGTAGGGGGAAAAAGTGCTTGACACCATATTATCAAAAAAAGTTAAACAGGCACAGCAATGGAGGTAACGTGCACCAGTAAATGTTGCACAGGAAATCTGGTTACATTCCACATGTAAGGAGCTAAGGTAAGGAAAGAAAATAAGGAAATGTAACCTAATAACCTCACAGCTAGGAGTTGTCTTATGAAATGAGTGCGTGATTGCAGTTGAAGTATTGTGATATTTATGGTTCAAATTAGATTAATAGGAACTTCTAAAATCACATACTTTTTTTTGTTTGCTTATGTTAACTAAAGAGCAGAATTAAGATTGAGTGCCTGAAGTGTTTATTTCCATAATTTAACATATTTAGGTTTCTCCTAAATACTCATGTAAGTTTTCAATTGCTTAGACTTTCAACTTAGAGTTGATTTGAGCTCATTATAACATGCCTATAGTGTCTTTTACTTTCAAATGTGTTCTGTCAACTATGGCTACAGTTTAACTTTTTTTCTATTAGGAATCCAAAATATTTTTTAAAATCTACTGTATAACATTTGTGTAACTAAAAAAAAATGTAAAGAAAATGCTCCTGTAGATTATTTCTGATGGTTTTACATTATATACTAGAAACCTGGAGTAACTAAAACCTAGGGATCAGTGTATCAGAAAATGGTACAATCTACCACAGTGTGGTAGTAAAACTGAATTTGCAGATCATTTATGGTGCTAAAGCAACACAAAATTGAAAAGGGTGTTGGTTAAATTGGCTTCTTTCTTTCAAACTAACTTAATGATTTTGACGATTGTATTCCCGGCACTGTGTGGAAGGAGTGCTGAATTTCTGTTTCAGTTATCCAGGGTTGAGACTAAGCAGTGGTGCCGGAGGAAGCATTGCAGCCAGTGCCAGAAATTAGCTGCAGATTCGCAAGCAGCATTTGGGACAAGAAATAAACAAATGAGAACTCCACACATAAACACCTAGTATTTTAATTGTGTTGCTTCATTTCTGTTATTCAAACTAATTAAGACAGGTGGTGATGATTTGTTTGGTTAGTTTTGCTGTGAGCCATTAAAAAAATTATCTGAGTTGTTGAAGTGTCTTTAGACTATGTAATAAAACCACACTGATATAAAAAATCATTAATAACTTGTACTGAAGAACATTTGTTTTTAATGCAATAGGTATATATATAACCAACCATTCAGTTGGTTATAACAGAATTATGTGTTCTGACTGTCGAATTATTCTGATATTTAAAAAGAATTTATATAGGACAGTATTACTTACTTTTCACCCATTTAAGTTGGATTAACTTGCAAGCTTAAACTTAAATCACAGCGGAGAGATTGAATCCCAGTTCTAATTACAAAGTCACAATGATAAGGTTTTTTCTTATGACAGGGTTTATTAGATCATTCATTCAAACAAATATTTCTAATGTAAGAAAATTAGCTTGGCAGTATGTGTCATTACAAAAAAGTATGAAGAAGCGTAAGCTTTGGCCCCATATTTACTGCTTTTGGGTCAATGAGCGCCAATTTGAAATGGAAGATTCATTGTGTCAACATAAAATGTGCAATTGCAAGACTTCAAGAAAACTTGCATTCGTGTAGGAAGTGGTTTTAACCTCTGTGTATGGTGTTTGTCCAGCATGCTTCTCTCATTGCTGAACTGATAGTGAAATTATGTGATCATGACATTGTGCTATTGAGATGTCATCTTTTAGACATGATTCTAGAACTGGTAGTAATTTAATCTGATACTGGAAGACATGTTAGCATTTTTCCTATGAGGAGGAAGAGTAGTCCCTTGGGTCTTATTTCAGCTGGAATGATTTAAGTCCTGCTTCTCCTTAATCCACCTGTACTTTTGATTAGAAAACACAGTTTCTGAGTATAGACACATAATTGCTATTGTACGGTACAAGATAAAGTTAGTTCCTGAGAGTATTTACAGTCCAAAGAATTAATGCTAATTGAATGTTACAGTTATTTATTAAATTGAAATTAAGTGCCTAGCATAATATATCTATTGAAAATAACTTCTTGAAATTTCAGGTATTTATGATTAAGCTCCAAAAAAAATTTACTCGGTTTCCCTACTCACTTAGTCTTTTGAACACTGTATCAGAATCATACCAGGTTATTGCAATTGTTTCAGTAATGTGTAATTACTTTTTTTCTTACAATGGAATAGACAATTTTAGGCATAATCACAATATCTGATTTTCCTTACCTATCTCTGGTCCCTAAATGTATAGCCTTCTGTCTAGTCAGTGGATGGTGAGAAGCTTTTGAACCAGTTACTGATTCACATTTTGAGGGGTGAAGGTCAGTTGACTTGAGGAGTGTAAATATCCTTCACCTTCTTGCCTACACAACTAGAAGTGATGAAATGTAAGTGGATATTTAAAAAGCAAAATTCACCCAATGAATGGCTGAATTTGAAGGAAATCCTGTTGTGGTTGTTATTAGGGAATGCCGTAATTCGTCTGTTTTGGCAGTTGGTGGTAGTTTGCATTTGGACTAAAGCCAAAGTGTAGGCTTAATTTTGTAGATACAGCCACTTCTTTTTCACAATCTTATTTTGCCTATAATTTGTGGGGGTAGTCTTGAAATCCATACTGGAAATGCTCATACAGTCTGTTGTTTTTAAAAACTGTTTGTTGCTGGACAGACATCAGGCTTTTGCATATGCCCAAGATTTAGGGAACTTTTGGTTTACATTTTCAGATGCAAACATTTTTTTCGTGGAACTACAGTACTTGAGTGGCAGACAGTTACAGTTACAGAATGTTAATGATAATATACATTAATGTTTGTGGAAAAAAAAAGTGGCAGCATTTTTACTGATCACTAGATATCCTTCTGAGATAGAAATGTGTTTTCTCTATTTCTTGGTCAATACAAAGAGAAAGGAAAAATCTCATGTATACACACCCTCTGCAGAGTTTTCTACCTTCTGGTTTCTCTACTTTTACATGTATTCTTTTGCAAAATTGTGCATCCAAAAAATTCACTTGTCTGCCCTCTAACAGAGTCTTCTTACTGTTTTCTTATCTTTCATGAATGGTGTGGCTCACAAGTCTTGTTTGCCCCACTACAAAGCTAACTTTATGTACATAGATAGTAGCAATAGAAGTCAATTTGTTGTGCCTCAACTGATGCTAGATGTCCTTGAGCTGTGTCACTGTGTGTATTTACAAATGGTTCAGTCGCACTGCAGGTACGCCTGAAATTTTACACCCTGAAATTTTGAGATAAGACTTTAGAAGAATCTTAGAAGAACTCTTTTTCATCGTGTAAAACCAGACAGATGTTTCCTTAGTCTTCTTTCTTTTCCAATGCTCTGGAAAAATTATGAATGCTCCATTCGATTCTTGCTGATTATAGTCATCAATATTTATAGACTATTTTTGAATGTATTTGGACACATGCTTGTTTTCATTTATGACAATATATGCATATTTGCCTATTTTTTCACCGAAGTTCTATAGTCCATGAAAAGAAATCATTCTCTGGAACTCCCTCATGTTTGTCAGCATCTTTCTGAAAAAGCATGCTCAGAATGAACAAAATACTCCAAACCTAGCCACACAAAAGCCATGTTTGGAGAGAAGAAAGTCTCTATTATGCTGTGACGTAAAGTCTTTGTATATTCAGTTCAAAACTGAACCAGCATTTTTATAATCAGTACCAATTGCAAATTTTCTGTCACCTGGCTTTTCCCAGTTCCATGAAGGTAGCTTTCACTGTTGCTGTTTCCCAAGTTTCTTCTTGGAATTTACTGTGGGTTTTTTTCTTCAGGTTCCATTTGAATTCCACAGACTATTTAAAAATGTCTGTATGCTTCCATTTCTGTGTCCCAAATAGTGTTGGCAACCCTCCTAATCCCTATTATTTGTAATTTTCATGTCTATTGTAATGTTCTGTCTATTATTTCCTTCCCCTTCAACTCTGTTAATAAGACGCTTGTGACAAAACAGGGTATATCATGTTATACCCATACTCAGAGCAACACATGTTCCCTCCAGATTAATCAAATCCACTGAGACATTTCAAATAACACCTTCCATTTAATAGGCAACAATTTAAAGTAGAAATATGTAGGGTTTTTTGTCCTCCCTGATTAAAACATTGCCTTAACAGAGCACCAGTATTTCTAATATTGTTGTGGATATGGCAGTACTTCTGCTCTTCTTCAGCAGTATTCAGCTTTTCTTAGTGCCATATCAAAGACATTCTAGTGTTGTCATTGGGCCAAAATAAACAAATTTTCTTTTTACAAACCATCACTTCAGGACAATCTTCATCTCACATGGGACATTAGTCACTTTGTGGTAGGAGTAGTATGAAACTGTATGACCTCTAATTACCCAGGCTGTTGTTACAGTTTTTCACCCTTCAATATTCAGGGTACCCTCCAATTTAATAATCTTCTCTGGCACTTATTTTCATAGTCTATTCTAGGACTGTGGTTTTCCATGTGTCTTAAGGAGGTCTCTCTCCCTTGATTTCTGTGTAGAGCTATTGTGAAATGAAGTGTGCTGCATATATAAAATGTCTAACCCTGTAAGTTGCCATCAGAACTTTTGAGAAGTACTGTTCTCTGTAGTTTAAATAGATATGTATTATGTCACTTGTAAGTTGAAACTGGTATTTTGATTCTAGAGTTCTAGCTCACTTCCAGCTTGCTCCTAAGGGGTGTGAATTATGAAACCGTGCCAGGTGCATCTAGACAACAAACATGCTTAAATGGAACACACTGCTCAGTGACAGACTCCTTCCAAAATGTGTGCTACTTTATTAGAAGTTTATCAGCGACTCTATAAGGCACTATTCCCTTTTTCTGAGTCCTCCAGACAGTTCCTAGCTTATATGATTAGGTCTTTATCCGGCCTGCTTTAATTTCTCAATAAAATTAATTCTTTGAAAAGCTGTATTTGATGTTCCAAAAATCCAAATATGTTTATGTGCTATATTCATTTAATTAAAAATTCTATAATTAGATTTTAAGTCTCATATTACTATAGCAGAATTGATATATTTAGTTGCAGAACACTTTTCACTAAACAACTACTACCAGTTTCTTTGAGAAGCAGCAGTGTACAGATTATTTGCACTACACAGTACACTGTCAGGTTACAGAAGTACCTGTCTTGGGAAACGTGAAACTGATTTAAGCTAACTTATGAAGTGCTAAAAAATGTGCTTTCTATTATCTTTTTTGAGTTTTTGAGGAAAACTTGGTAACACCTCAGCATCACTGAAGAGCTTGGTTGTGCTGTCATCAACTGCAGTCACTGCATGGAAACACCAGGACAGCTACAGAGAGAAGTGAGAGGCGAAGAAGCCAGATCCCATTTACTCAAATATCAGAGGTTACACAAAAAAAAAAAAAAAAAAGCCCCTCATCATACTCCAAACCCCCAACCAAAAAAAAACCCCAACCCAAACCTAAAGGAAGTAGGAAACATATGCAGAGAGAGCATTCCTGAAGAATGCTATTTTTGATAAATAAAGAGGGATTGGTTCATTCTTGGTATTCTGGTACATAAACAGCAGTTTTGAACATGTTTCTTTGTGTATCCAGCTGAGATACTGTGTTGAAAGAATGTGTGTCTCTCAACTTGTTTCTGTCTAGATTTCCTGACAGAGACAAGTATGAAGATGGTGTGGGGAGAGGGAGGGGAGAAGGAATAGGAATACAGAGGATACTTTTGTCTCTGTATCTGGGATTGATGTGTCTAAAACAGGAAGCTGCATATTTTTCCGACATTCCCTTTTAAAAAAGTTTCAAATGTCACAATGGCTATAGAAAAAGGTGGTAAAAAAAAAAAAAAAAAAGATGTCTAGAAGAGATGCTTTCTGTGAAAGCTACGCAACTCAGTCTGTTCAGTTTATCATAAAGAACACTGGGAGGTAACTTGGGGTTTACCTGGGTTTTCTTTGGGAAATAATGTAAGGAAGGTACCAACAGCTTTCTTAGTCTACTAAAGAGAATTGTAACAACAGCTGGTGATGGGAAGCTCAAGCCAGAAAAGTCTAATAAGAAAATCGTCAAAATGGAAGGATTTTATGTGTTTGGGTTGGTTTCTTTAACAATAAGAGATCAATCACACAAACAAATTCCCATCTGTCAAATCAAAGATGATTGACTGTGGGAGAGATGTCTTATAAAACTCAAGTTACCTGGTACTCATTCAGAAGTCATGGAAGATGTATAATGAGTTATCCTGTGTGGAATCCAAAACCTGATTCTAGTCTTATGTTTTTTATTTGTTAAGTGAGAAGATAGTTTGAATTAAATGGATCCTGAAATTAATGAATAAACAGTTTTGTTTCCTGCATACAAAAGGATTACATGAATTGCTTCTCTGTCTCTTAGTGGAAAATGCAAAACTAATAGTATTGGCTGAGGATGCTGGGGCAAATATCTTTTAAATTATTTAACTAGTGTATTAACCTTCTGTGTAAAGTTGTCTGACCATCATAACCTAAAGGTAATACTAATAGAACTCCTGTTAAGCAGTTGGGTATTTTTACCCATTTGAGGATCAAATTGCTTTATTTTAGGTTTCCTTAATACTCTCAAATACCAAATAGAAGTTCTGTTTTCTGTCTTTCAAACATGTATGCAAGCTCTGTTGAAGAGAAGAAATCAATAGTAAAACAGCAGTGAGGGACTCAAATGTTTCATAGAATGAGAAGCAAAGCCAGGAAATCTTACTTTTGTTTCTTAAATTTTGCAGTTAAGTTTTTTATTCCAAGGTAATTTCAGAATGGAAGTTGGAAGAAGCCTCAGCATATCCTGTGAGTGGACAAATGGTCCATATCCCAGTGATTCCAAATACTTTCAACATACACCCAGAAGAACAATATGGTTATAATTTACTTTTTATTGAGAGGCATTCTCCTCCTCTTGGCATTACTGATGCCTTTCAGCCATGTTTTCATTGTAGGGATCACAACTCTCATAGCTATCTCTCTGTGAGTTTAAATCATCTGGCTTGGCTTTTACTAGCAGCTTAGCAGCAACAGTGCATAGATCTTGCAGTCCTTTCTGTAGCTGGGTAAGAAAAATATGCCTGCTGTAGGATTTCTGCATGACAAAATTTTCAGTTTGGAACTTTTAGATTTTTTTTCGTCTCAGTAATTTATAAAAACAGTTTCCATTAAAACATCACTTTACAGCAGGTAATAGGGAACTGAAAAAAATTAAAAATCAAGTTAAGGCAAAATAATCACGAAAACATTGTCAGGCCTGTAATTGCACAATTCTTGTTCTTAATGTTTCCTTTTTTTAGCTGGTCATGGTCTATTACAAAGAGTTTAATAAAAACTTAATATGGAGAAAAATATAAAAAAAATGCATAGACAGGAAGACTGTGAAGGCAGCTTAAAGAAATGACAACTAGAGGGCAAATAGTTGTCTGGATTTAAGATGTATCAAAAATTGAGTTAGTCCTTTTGACATAAGCGCACCAGAATTGCAAATTTACTCTCTATTAAAATAGTCAATCATTAAAACTAATACTTATTAAAGAGTATAGAATTTCTCATTTGTTCTTTGCCTGCAGTGTAGGAGCTTTTCGAGCCACTGAGCAGAAAGAAACTAGAAGACTTCTGGAAAGCAGCTGGCTTCAGCAGTTATTTTAGGATTATAACTAGTCGTTTGCCTGCTTTTGCTAATTGCTACCACATGGAGCAGTGAAGCTTTAGCAAAATGTAGACTCAGTATAAATACCAGAATAGAAAACCAAAATTACTGTTGTCACATTCAGGCATGAAGGTCTAATCAATTATAGACAAGAAACTGATTACTTTTCAACCTTCATTTACACCACGTTTTAGCTTCTTATCACTTTATGCATATATTCTTTTCCCAAATATTTTGTAATGAGAATACCCAAATTAATAGAGGTGCATTATCTACTACTTATTACTGACATTTAAACTTTCACTAGATTTAAGAAGTCCATCTTTTCCTCCACAAACAAACATTTTGTTACAGTTTGCTGAGATCAGTTTCATCATAGTTCATTTTCATTGAGTCTTTGGAAGATCTCCCTTTGGAGTGAAGGTGCTAGCAATTTTGTTCTTGCTGTGGTGCAGCTAACTGTAGTTGCTGCTGGACACAAAATCACAGAATTTTATAAAATTGCCCGTACCTGCTTTAAGTACCTCGTACTCTATAGTGTTAATATCTATCCTTGTTCAGGCAAAGTGTGCTCTTCTGGCTGGTTTATGGCATTACTAATCATGTGATGGAAATCTCTTGGTCTCCTTTGCCTAAATTTCTTGTCATTTTATTCTAAGCCCAACTAGTATTTGATACAGGAGAGTTTGGATATGGAAGAAATTCTTGTTCTATGACCCAAATTTCTAAATTTGAAGTTATATTAACCTCTGTTATTCCTATGCCTTGCTCAGCTAGAAGGAGAATGAATGGCTGATATCCAGAGGCTCAGTATAAAAAATGTTCTATCAATTTAGCCTATTATTATGGTATTACTTGAAAGCTTCGTTGCACATGAGTACATGGCAAATTCATACAGATTCTTTCTCTGTGACCTTTCCAAATCCTAACTCAGCAGTGCACAACAGAACTCCTGATTCTTTTATTGTGTCTAAGGTTCTCTACAGTTTGCAGGAGAGGGATTAGTTGGCTTCTTGTTGCATACTATTGCCTTATCAAAGAGAGTTGTAGGTTTCCAGTGTTACAAATAACGAGTTAATGTGCAGACAGATAAGTACACACACAATGAACCTCTAAGAGGACAGAAATAGTGAAGTGTGATTCTTCGTTGTTGACTTCTAGTTACTAGGAAGATACTTACTGAATAAGAAGATGTACTGAATAAAAATGACTGAAGTGACAGATGAGTTAAATTACTGAATTTTATTACTGCTGGGATTTTCTCAGTTCTTGCATTCCAGAGTTCATTACATGTTTCTGAAATAGAGCAGCAGCTAAAATTTCTGAAACATGGTTTAATTTGTTTCCATGTTAAATAACAAAGTGCTCAAGTTAAAGAGGAGACTTAAGGTAAATAAAGATGTTGATAAGTTTTGCACTTCTGCAACTTGCCATCGAAGAGGGTTACCCCACAAGACTCGTAATACTTAATTCTTTTCATTAGAGTGTGGGTGTATCTAAGCCAAACACCAACCTACACTAATGATGAGTAACATAATGTCAACTTCAGTTTATGTCACCAATGGCCGGCAATGGCTAATGGGTACTCCTGCTCATCTTGATAAGCTATTTTTGCAGTGAATACGGGAATGAGCTCACAAGACCATCCCCCTTCCCCTCTTATGCACCTTGTGCTAGAGGTAAGTGTGGTTTTGGGGAATAAGGGCGGGATGTCATGAGATGAAAATGATATGGGCTTCTTAAATTTTTCACAAACCTCAATAAAGGCATGTATCTTGGGATGGGCAAAGACTCAGTTGAATTCTCATTTTTTGCCCAAAGAGATTACCCAGTCCTAAATTGACATGCTTTCCTTGAACTGGGAGTCAGAAATCCCTTTTCTCTTCTGTTTTTCTGCTGCAGAATTTCCCAACATTCCCATTATGTGGGCTCCAGAGAGGGGTAAGCAACATCTTCAATCCCACCCAATCATTTCCAAACTAATTCTTTGCTAGTATTTTTTTGCTTTTTAATCATCATCAGAAACAGGTTTTAGACACATTTTCCCCATTTGTTTGATTTTTCTTGTGGATTCTCATATTTTGTTTTATAGGAAGCTCCCATGGCCTCCCCAGGTACTAGGGTCAGACTCATCTGCTGTTTCCATTTGTGTGCTATCCTCCTGTGTATATTCATGGTTCACTCTGATCTAATGATATTACCAGAGGGTGAGCATCTAGATTCTTGGGATTGTTTCACTCATGGTATCCTAAGTTACTGAAAAATCACTGCCACCCTGCTGCTCTGTCAATCAGTTGGCAGGCTTTTGTTTTGTTCTTGCTGATAGTCACATCTGATTTTCTGTGGGCTTTGGTCTTTTGCAGCCTGTCTGGGGACTGCCTGGCGTTCACTACTCTCTTTTATTCTCTCTACCTGCTGGCTGTGTGATGTTGTCCTCCTGAAATCTTGGCCCTTTACCTGACTTTCTGGCATTACCTTTTGACCAGCTAATTGCTTGACACTGACTACCTACTGCCCTGTCCATCTGTTGAATGGCATGTATCGCCTCCTTATTGTCCATTTGATCTGATTGCACATGGGCATTGGTCTTCCACTGCCCTGTCTCACACTCTGGGCATCACTTTCCTGCTGAGTGCATCTGCTGACTCTGTGGAATTGCTCTTCTGCTGCTTGGCACACTTGCTGACTTTTGGTACTGCTTTATCAACTTGCTGAATGTCTGGCATTTTCCTCCTGCCTTTTCACCTGATCCTTGAATACAATATCCCCTTGCTGCTCTTTGGGTCTGCATACTCACTGATACTTGCTCTTTTGCTGTCCTGTCCACTTGCTTTTATGCCTGGCATTTCTATCATATTGTCCTGCCCACCTGCCTAGATTTTATTTCTAAATATGCACCAGTCAGGAAGGATTGTAAGGAATGGGGAAAAAATATTGTTTGGCTTCTTCATGATCTGATTCAGTTCAACATACCAGCCAAAATCTGATCTCAGTACCAGCATCCAGTTTTTTCATAGAACTGCTCAAAGCCTTTCCCTCCTTACAAAAAAAGAAAAAAAACCAAAACTGAATCGTATTAAGTTTTTGTTTCCATCACTTCATTTGATAGGTGTATTACTTTTCAGTACTACTATATTCAGTATTAAATTTCACAGCAATTAAGTACTAAACCACATCACTAATATCACCTATGGCAGGTCTCAGCGTTGATGGAAGGTAGGTAATAACAGGGGAAAGAAACAATCTGTTGCTGAGACTCAGAAAGATTAAGGTTTTATTGTAGAGATGTTCAGTAAACACAGTGAATCAAAAGAATAAATAAGAAATGTTACAGATCTCTTAATTTGAAACACAAGGTTACACCTAATGTAAAAAAGTCATTGCATCAGTACAGTGTTATCACACCACAGTGTCTTAGTTGCTGCTTCTTAGTCTGTACTGGGACAATGGTCAATTGCCAGTTTACAGAAACCTTTTGTCACTCTCTCACAGATCAAGAACAGGACTTGACTGCATCTGTAAGGACCATAGTAAGGAGACAAATCATTGTCGCAGCTTAGAGTAAGAAGCAGGATTTCCTGCCTCTTCTTTTAATTCAACTCACTTGACCTCTCTTTTCCCAGCTATGCCACAGTCTAGTTTATTATGTGTGTTTGTGGGTTTAATTACGCTTTAAAATCCAGTACCAACTAGCAACCAGAGAGAATATTCTATCATAATGAACCCTATCATAATTTCAGAATAAATTCTTCCTACATTTAGAATAATTGTGTGTAATATT
Source organism: Nestor notabilis (assembly GCF_000696875.1). Lineage (NCBI taxonomy): Eukaryota > Metazoa > Chordata > Aves > Psittaciformes > Psittacidae > Nestor > Nestor notabilis. The sequence goes on along the minus strand of NW_009932332.1, from coordinate 92,071 downwards.
CCTTCAACTTTAGCTTTTACTCTTTCCAGATATAATATTACTACTTTTGCTATCTTCAGAGAAACCCTAAATATGCAAAATTATGCCTAACCATACAAGCAGGGCAGCATCCCTTTTGTCAGTTAGTAGCCTCTTTCATCTGTGGAATCAGAGTGCGACACTGTGGGAGAGCACCTTGCTCCCATGCTCCCAGCACCAACTTGCCCCTGTGGAGGATTGTTGCCCATACAGCAGATAGTGTTCCAAGTAAGAGCCAGTAGGAACCTTCTCCCAGTTTTCACATTAAGCTCTATAAGTCCAGTAAACTTGCATTCTGCTCCAAGAAACTGGAGGACACAGATGTCAGCCTTTGCTCCCTTACCATCTTCTAGGCTCTCTGTCCTCTCCTCAGACTTTCCAACCTTCCCTTGCTTCTCCAAGGATATTTTTTTCCACAACTTTGCGAACTTTTGAAGACAGAAGGCTGGCAGTCTCTCACTTCCCACCAGCTTCACACTGTTGAAGGGTCTGGTGGCAAGAACAGATCTCAGTAGCAATTCTCTTTCTCCCAGTGTTACTTTGCTGCTTCCCTAGGCTGTTGTTTGAGAAGTGACTTCAAATGCTTGAAGGGACGAGGAATATTCATTCCAGCACTGCAGGGCTTCAAGACGCTGCTAGAACTCACTTCTTATCCCAAGGACCATAAGTCATTTTTCTGCGTGTCATTTTAGTTACTTTTAATATAGTTGGGGGGTTTTTAATCAGTATTACCTCAGAAAAATGGCTACTTTTCAAATTATATTCAGGTTGTATAAACTTTCAATGCAGGAAAGAATCAGAAACTGGAGGAAAATAAACACAATGCTTTTTCTTGGTTGAAAATTATACCTACTGGAGAATTGATACAGAGCTGTCTCAAACAGCTTCACTGTAAAATATCCAGAAAAATCAGTTTTCCATCTGCAGTGATCAAGTTATGTTCAACATATTTTGATCAGTTTACAAAAAAATAATCTATGTTAAGTTGGAAGAATACATTGTGGTTTTGTCTTATAAATGAGCCAATTTGGTTAAAGAAACAAGAAAAAAATCGCATGCAAACCCCTGGGAATAACATCATGTCTATCAAATCCCAGGAACAATGAAATACAGCATAATTTTGTCCTTTTTTAAATTGTTTTGTTTGTTTGCTTTTGTTATTGTTAAGGTATCCTTTAGTCTATCCTGTGCACTTTTCAACCAAAAATTAGCTTCTGGAACCATCATGAGGAGTTACAAGTCTTTCCAGCATATAGAGTTTCATTATCCAGGATAACTAAATTTCCTGTTATCAGCTTAATTGTATCTTAGTTTTATTTCCTCTTGTTAGACTCTTTTCCTTCCTTATCTCTAACAAAAAAAAAAAAAAAAAGAAATTTTTACATTTCTTATAGTAATTTCCTTAACTACTATGTCTAAGTCCTACAAATTATTTGTCAGAGGAGTGTTTTTCATATATCCTCACTTCAATGCAGTATTCAAATTCCATTAAAATTTTTACAGCTTGCTTTCTTTATTCTTCTCTGTTTTCTAAAGGTATTTTTTCTGATGACAGTCAGCATTGCAGCAGCTTAGCGGCTAATTGCTTCAGTTGTTTCTGAAAAGGAAACAAATTCCTAACTAATACAGGTCTTTTGCTATCAAAAAGGAAGACAAATACATAATTATTTTGCTACTCTTGGGATTTCCAGAAGTCGTTCCACTGCCCTGACCTACTTAATCACTGCTTTCTGTTTCAGTTGAATTTTTCTTTTAAGAATAATGTGTCTGACAGTGACTTATATCAACTTGGAATTAAAATTTTGTTGCGTCTGTATGTTGCTTCTGGATCCAGTTTGAAAAAATTACTTAATTTTTTCAATTACTTAGAAATTATCATCTGCCTCAGACGATATATGTGCTGAAGAACACATATGCCTTTTGGTTCATGCACTGTCATCAATGATGACAGCTTTTGCTGTCACTACTCATGTAACAGTTTGCTGAAGGTATGTTGATACCGAGTAAGTTCCAGTGTCTTTCTGCTGTTACCTCTTTACTCAGTTGTTAAATATCTTTTGTTAGAAGAATGAGGAGATAGATTTTTTTTATTTTGTTGTGATGAGTATATTTGGGAAGATTTAAGTACTCCATCTTCTGGGTTCCCTTTTCTTAAAATGTCCTTTAGAGTACAGGCTAGGAAAACATGTTTACTTGGTTATAAAGCAGTTTTCACTGATTCCTTGTTAAGATAATATCCACAGCTTAATGTTAGTGACTTTCCTTATTAAATTAAAAAGACCCAATTAATCATCCATCAGTGACTGCTGCAGACTTGTTCCCCCCAGTACTTTTTTCTGTTTTTCTGCCCAGCCAGTTTAGATTTTGAATTTGCTGGAGCTTCTTTCACTTCACTTGAGTGTTTGATGACGTCATGTAGACGTCATGGTTTGGAAATTTTATCTGAGACCAAACTTTTGTTTGATTAGTCGTTTACAGCTCTCACAGTACATCATAGCAACACTAAATAATCTTTTCCATCCTTGCGATTTACTTTTGGGAAATAATTATACACCTTAATTAGGCTTTTTCTTTTAATCCTTTGCAGATGGACTGTAGTTTTTTGAAATAAGGTTTATTTTATATAGTGCTGCAATCACGTACATCCCTCAAATGGCGGATTTGGCAGCTTTCAAAGCTGAATGAAACCTACACATTGCACTTTTTTTTTTTTTTTTTTTTTTTTTGTCTGAGTTTTTGGATTACAGCTCCTTTTTCAAGAGTGAAAAATGATTGCATTATTGCCACTTCTTTCCATGAGACGACTGGTTCCAAATAGGGTTTATGTATCCAGTGAAATACAGAATTAACCCGTGAACAGCGAGGCCTAAAGCTATAGTCTCTCTCAAACTCTTCCACTACTCATTCAAATTTTACTGATTTCTACTGTTTGGCATTGGTGGTTCCTGGAATGAGAGGAACAGAGAAGGGCTTAAAGTTCTTTTAGATGTCTTTGTCTCCCAAAGATTTTGTTTCCTGCAGCATCTAAATGAGGAGCTGCCCTGAACTCATCATCGCTCTTTGCAGGCAAGAGGGAGCCTGTAACAGTAGTTTTCTTTTGACATTTTTAAACATAAAAAAGACAGATTTATTAATTTAGCTGTAACTTCTGGGATTTTCTCAATTAACAGATTTCACATTGTTACGACAGCTTAATATTTTCCCCAGAAATATTTTGTGTCTTTGTTTCTTTTCTTTTTTACCTTTTTTGAAAAGAGAATTTTTAAATTTAAGTTCTTTAATCAGGCACATATTATTGGGCAGGTAACCCTAGATGCATATGATTTCTGTGTTATTCTGAATTACTGTCTTCTATCATCCATATACATTATATAGAAATACTGCTGTATGATTTCTTTACTTGTTAATCTGCTTAAAGGTGTTACGTTTGTAGCTGCGGTTCTCTGAGTGTGAACACAGTTCTGTGATAGTGAGCTACTTAGCATGTACTGCAAGAGCCCAGTCCTGTGTACATTTGAAGTACACAGAGTCAGAACTAACTTCTTCCCTGTGCCTAAGAATCTCTTCTGCCTTACCAGTTGTTAAAAGTTAACACTTTTCTCTGTGATCCACTTACGTAGTGCTAGTACAAAAATCAATCTATCTGCTGAAAAAGTTTGAACACAGATTGAATTTTATTAAAAAGCAAAAAGATTTTTCTGTACAACATGGTCAGCTGCTTCATGCACAGCCAGAGTGTATGTGAAGGGAGGTGCTTATATACCTATGTTGCTAATCTGTGTTAATGAAAAGAACATTATATTGCAAGAACTTTAGGGTTTCGAAGTTAGGAGTTGAGCAGTTAGGAAGTAAACCAACGGAATTTGTCTATACAATACAAAGTTGCCTTAATCTGAAAGCATTACTCTGTCACAGCTGAGTAGTGTCAACAAATGATTGAACTGTTCTCAGTTAGTGCATGGAAGATACTGTAATATCTTCTAAAACTGAAGAAACTGGTGTTTTGGGTACAAAAATGTGTATAGAAAAGATCTTAGGAACAGTGAAATACAGGAGAAATATTTTATACTGGATTTTGTTATATTGATAACTATTATTATTAGATATTGTAAACCATTAATTAAATCGTAAAATCAAATTCCAGAGGAAAAGATAAATGTGGTATATTTAATATTCCTTATTCAATGTAGATTAGGAATTCTGCCATTTTCCATTCCAGTGCTCTGTGCTGCAGCAGTCTCAACAAAGTGCTTTCCACCTTCTCTGTGAGAAACCTTTTCATCCAATTATTTGCATGAGAATCTTGGAGAAAAATGTGATTTGTGCCAGGAGTTAAATAAACCTGTGTAGGAAATTATTTGACAGAATGCATAGTAGGTTGCTTTGACTTTCAAAATCTATTCGGTTGTTCAGTTTCAATGAACACATTATTTACATGTGCCTAAATTGCAGCCCTGTTGAGACTGATTAAGTTGAGACTCTGAATACACAAATTGCATCACCAGATCTCACAAAAGAATCCTTTCTATCAGTTTTTAGGTTATGGCAAAAGTGCTTTAAAGCTGTTGTTATTAGAGATGCTTTAACATGCTTTTACTTGGGGAGTAAAGATAACGTGTCAGGGAATCTTAAAACTAAGTACTTTTTGTAATTTTTGTATTGCCATGGTACATTCTGGAAAAACTATCACTCGGTAGTCCATTCTTTGTAGTGTAAAATGTGTATTTTAGGAAGTTGATTTGGTTTTAATCTTCAGCATTGATGATTGGAGATCTGAAATTGTTTGGAGGACCTACTGTACAGAACCTGACTGGAGTTTCAGAAATACAAAGTTTGTATGCAATATTTGTCCTTGGCAGAAGGTAGCAGATGACAGGAAACAACAGATAACATTCTCAAAATCAAGTATTTCCACATCTCAATCTCAGTAACAAATGTGTTAGAGCTAAAGTATTGAGAACTTATTTATTTGGAGAAGTGAAATTGCAAGTAAAAAGAAAGGGGGGTTTATCTTTGGTATAGATACATAGACTAGAAGTCAGTATGCATAACTAGAAGCACTGCACATGGCATTTTTTTGTGAGACAGTGCTGTCTAGTTGTTATACCATTAGTTAAAGCTCATTACATTGTCAGTTGCGTAGCATTCTTATTGATGGTCTTATTGAAATGTAGTATGTATTAATAATAATGTCTCTCATTTCTGCTGTATGATTCCACAGTTTGTAGAGAACAAAATTTTTCACTTCTCAGGTTTCGTTCTACTTCAATTTTTAAAGAATTTTGCAAAAGTTGTGAGGGATTGGATAGATTTTTACCTTTTACATTAGATATAAAGCAGTTTGAAGTAACTGAGGGAAAACTTAATAATAATGAGTCAAAATAAAATACTAACAATGTTTTGTAGTAGCAGAATACTGTCACTACCTTTAACAGAAAGTCTTCAGCTGTACTACTTTTGAGCAGCAAGGGATTCATTCATACTTGCAGTAGAGTTGAAGTGGGAAGCAGAGTTTGCACATGAAAAAGTGGATTGAAAAAGGAAGTAGGCACCTGGCCCTCCTTGTAAGCAAGTGCAGTGGCTTGTTTTCAGCTGTTATTTTAACAATAATCCTCCTAACCTCTACGCCTTTGCAAATGTTCTGCCTTTTGTCACTGGCTTAACAGACACCATTATACAGTAGTAACATACTGTATCTGGTGGGCTGCATACATCTTCATAGAGCCTAAATGCTTTCCCCATAGTGCAGAAAAGCATTTAGTGTTTTCTTTGTTTGGTTAACTGTTTCTAAAACTGATTGTTCTATAGCTTTTAGGTTTTATAACAATGTAGAGGAGGGGGCAGTATCATAAAATCAAAATCAGATTCTATGGCATAAATAATTTACGGACATTTACTATCTTAAAAATTTGCTTAGTAATCTGGATTTTTAAAAAAAGTTATTATTATCACTTAATATATATATTAGAAGTGGTATTTTGAAGATGCGCATATTTGGTTGCCCGTATCCACCAATTTCATTACCAAATGGGGTAGGCAAATCACTGATCTGTGAAATTTATGTAAATCAAATGCAATCAGGTTTAGCTCAAAACTTTGTTACAAACCTACTGAGGTGCAGGAACAAGTTATGTATTCCACGGTGTTGCTTTCTCCGGTATATTAATTCAAATTTTCAGGTGCTTTGTTGTGTATAAAACTGTGAAGCATCCTCCCCAAAATGTTTTGCAAGCTCTAAGTAAAAAAGTATCTGAATGTTATGAAGTACATCTTTTGATTAGCTTGATTTCAGTTGAAGAAAACAAGGTCTTTTAAGGAAAATTACAGTGAATACTAAAATCCTTGTTTATACTTAGGTAATTTTTTGTTTACAAAATTAACTATCACTGGAGTCCAACTACTAAAAATTAAATATATTCATGACTTGTTCATGAATAAGTCATCAAGTACTGTCAGAGGTACCTCCACCAGCCAGTTGGTTTTTATGGTCATGTACACAGTGGAGTTAAACTGCTAAAATCATTTGCTGATAACAGTTTATAAACAAGAATGACATTGAATTATCTCCTGGTATCTTGAGTCTCATGCCATAGGCATCATTACAGTAGGTGGTATTATGGATCCCAGTGAAGGGATTGACGGAATTTTGAGGGGGTAAGTTGCAGGCAGAGGGAATTGTGGATGTGAGCAGAAACAGAGAAAACAGAGTCTGTACTTAATCTAATCTAACAGCAGTTATTACTGTGACACTTCTGTTCCTCAGCCAGATAAATTCTATGTCATTCTGTGATGTTTAGGATCTTCATGCTGTGAGTGCAAGTAAATTTCAAATCAGCATTCTTGTGCTGCAGTTAGTGGAAATGAATTATTGGTGTGTGCAAATATACAAATACACCAGCTTGTAGAGTTCATTTTTAGTTGGCTACATTCATTGGGGTTTCATCCACCTTTGGTTGTTTGTAGATTTGAGTCGGGAGAAAGGGAAAAAGAACATGTGACAGTTATTGGAGGAATGTATACCAAGCTTACCACTGAGGAGAGGGAAAGATGATAGAATAAGCCACCCTAATATATTTAGACATGTTTTGTTTTATGTAAAATAACTCTATAAAAGCCTGGGAGAGCTCTCAATATGTGTCTATGTATGTCTGACACACATAGCTGCATTTAACATCAGAAAGACCCAACAGGAACATCAAAATAGAGACTCACCAGTCCCAGGTTGAGTTTCTCACTGTACAGTAAAATTAACAGAAGCCTAGATGATCACTTCATGAGGAGAAACAAAAACACACATTGGGGCAGCATTGGCCTGATGTATGCCTACCCACCACCAGTCTGTCGTGTGAGCCCAAACTTAGTGACTGGTGCTTAATGTAGCCTTATGTAGCCTTAATGTAGCCTTAATGTAGCTCAGTTATTCTCCACTAGTCTGGGACTATAACAGTTGATAGGTTTACAGGCCCACATCGTTAGCAGTCATTGATAACTCACTGTTGAGGAAATTATGACTGTCAGGCTACTACTTTTAAGGTGCATGTGGCCAGTTCATTGGTGTGGATGTGAATCTGTCAAAAGCTCTAGAATGAGAGTAAACACCTCTACTTCTGGGATCCACCCTGTCCAGAAGCAGCTATTCATTGCCCTCTGGACATAGGCCATTCTTGACTTCATGGATCTGTTACAGCTAATTTGGCATCGAGAAGTCAATGATAATTGTAATTACATACATAAAAACATACATGCAGTTATATGGTGTACCTCTGGCTGCAGCACCTCAGTGATGTGTTAGGGCCACTGTATTGTTAGAAAGTTATTAACCGATGACAAGTTGAGATACTTACTGACCTGCTTGACTTTGGTTGCTTTGCACTAATGGCATATTTGATGGGGTTTACCCATTTGACAAATTAACTGAGCAATTAGCAAAATAAATTTGATTTTGGAGAACATCAGAGAGTACAGTTCCTTTCAATCTATAAAGAAGATGCAGAATATCATCACACAGTGTGAGTGACTCAAAACTTACCTTTATCCAAAAACTTTTCAGTGTATTGAAAGAAGCCAACTGCTGCAATCTGTATTATCTCTTGGACTAAGAGAAGAAATAAATAAGTGATTTTTAGGGAGAACCTCTAATCAGTCTAGCTCCATGTAAACTCTATTTTCTCCCCTGCAAAAGAGTAGGGAAGTAGACAATAAGCCAAAATATCTGACTTGTGAATAGAAATTACAGGCACACGTCATCTCCAGCAGAGGTATAATGAATAACTTTGAAGGAGGTATCTCATCTCCAAGGAGAGAGATTCAATTTTTGTTACTAAAGTGTACACTTCTTACATAACTGGTTGACAGACATGACTGGCATTTTGTTTGCATATTTGACTAATCTGTCTCCATAGTTCTTTGTCTGGTGTTGTCTGTGAGCTCTGTTGCAGAGGAGTATATAGGGGTTTTTTGGTTTTTTTTAGACCCTTCCAAGATTTCTGCTTTCAATAAAAAACTCAAATAGGTAATAAAATGTTATGCTAATTCTATAGTCTGCTAAATATAAATTATCTGCAAATTTGTGCATTAATTTGCATAAATAGTTTTAAGATATGCTATGCAGTGTCATAGATTTGGATTTTTTTCAGCAGAGGCAGTTTCGGTCATCTTAGTTTAGTCAAACTTGCTACGACTTGTCTCACATTTGCATTTTAGTTGAAGAGATAAAACTGTATTACCAACCCAAAAATGCTGAAGAGTTTATGTCTTAGATCATTACTTACTATTGAGGTCAAACTTTGCTATGTTTAATACCTGAAAGACACAGGTAAGGAGTTTCTGAACATTTCAAGAAGAATAGTCCTTGGTCTGTTAAGTAAATCAGCCTGGAGTAGGTATATCCTCCAGAAGCTGTCTGGGAGGGCTTCCACAGGTTTGGAACTGAATTAACTTACCTTATATGGAGGCATAGAAGGGCAGTGAAGCATCAGAAAACTGTGAAACCAATTGGCAGTGAGCCATCTGTTAAGCAACCACAACTACGTCAAAGATATCTAAAAATGTATCAGTTGGTTTGGGAACATAATGCCCTAACTCCAATTAAAAGACATGTTGAAAACAATCAAAAATGTGTTTTAAAATAAATTATCTTTATTCATATAGCTATAAAATATAAGAAGAACTGCGCTTATAGACATTGTTAGGAAGTCCTGGATAGTTATATGAAATACTTAATTGTTATTCTCTACTTTTCCTCTCTGGAGTAGAAACTACCATTTTATTTCAGTCCCATTGTCTCTCTCCCTAGTTCCCCCACAGCCTGACATTTCTATCAAGTCCTGTCTTACTTTTTGCTTCTCGTGAGTTTTTCCATTATGTATTTTATTGTTTGTCCAAGCCACTTTGTGCAGTGTTATTTCCATCCTACTGACTGTTCACTCACCCCTTGCTCTACCCTCATTCCTGACCTTTTGATAATTCTGCTGCTCGGACTTCCTTTCTGCAATTCTCCCTTTCCACTTAGGCTTCCTTCTTCCCACATTTCCTTCTCCCTTCTAAATGACAAGCCTTAGCGTTTTTTGCAACCTCCAAACTGTCCTTTCTACATTTCTCTACCTTCAAGTGCTTCTGCTTCTGTGGAACCCCTCTTTTCCACCTCTTTCTTGTATGCATCTGTCTGCTTTGCACTTTGACCTTAGGCAGGAGAAACTGGGGACACTTTTTGCTGTCATTTAATATTTTATGCCAATTTATTCCAGTATTTTCCACCTACTTTTTATATAGTCATCAGCCTGAGGTTTGAGAAATCAGTGTGTAGCTTCAGTCTGTACAAAGGCATCAGTGTGAGAGCTCTGAATGAAATCTCCTCATTTTTTCCTGCTTCTGCCCATATAGTAGTGTTGTCATCACTGTTTGTAAGAGAGACAGGGGCAACAGCCTTGATTTGTGGTTTGTTTTAGCCAACACTATGGCCCTGTGCCACAGGCAAAAACTGACTGATGGTGAGACTACTGAGGTAAAAATGCCTGAATTCAGCCTTGCTAGAGTCCTGGTAAAATGTGAAGGTGCTGAGTCACTAATTCTTCAGTAATTTACATGCAGGTAGATGTTGGTACCAGACAGTTAATTCCTGAGCTGGATGCAGATGGAAATCTAGTTTTGACTCTCTTCCACCCTTAGCTCAAAGCTGAAATAAGTAACAGAAAACTCTTCCACCAGCACTTTGGAACATTGTTAGGTGAAACAGAGTTGTTACAGATCGATACAAAGTATCTACAAATCACTGCATAACTGCTAATTTCATTCATATACATATAGCTAGCTAATCAAGAGTGTGCTTCCCAGTGTGATGGTGATTTCTGTTGCTGTATGCTGCACATTTTATGTCATGTTATTTGAGGACATCCCAAGAGTGGACTTACCAGTGGCTGATTTCAAGACCAGATGTCACTGTAAAAGTTGTTTACTTAGCAGCAGCATTTTTTTTGTTGTGTTTTTTTTTTTTTACATCCATCCAGTCAGGCTGCAAATATGAAAACGGGAAGCATTCCCCTGTTTGTAGAAGTCTGCCTGCAGTAATAAATGTAAGCATATATATTTTGAAACAGTTATTTTTAGAAACTTCTGTCAAGGGCTGTCCTGCTGTTTGGACTTTCTGCCCTTTCAGGTTTTGTTGCTTAGTCTATACATTTTTAATAATCACATTGCCTGCTAGCAGTGACATTTTGTGAAGGTCATTTTTCTTGTGAGGTTGGAGAGTGGACTGGAATTTCATTGAAGGACTCCCTGAGCTGCAGGATTGTTGTTTATGGAACTGTCTTGCATCTCGTACTACCTTTGAAGCCTGTTTAGAATTTTAACTAATGATATCTTCAAAGTGTCACTGTGCTCAAGGGCAAAAAAGAAATCTCAAAATGTACTTTATATTTAAAACCAGTTTTGAATAGCTTTGAAGGATGGTATTAGCTGAAAATAAAAGGCATAGATATAGACTTACTACGTATGCGCACACAGAGAATTCCATATTTCATCAACTTTTTCATTGTCAACAAGGTGCTCCTTCACCATCGCAATGCCTTTTTCTTCTGTACTATAAAAATCATCATGTCTATGAAGAGTGTTAAAAATTTTTAATGTGATTGATAATTTAATACCTCAGCATGTATCTTTAGACAATCTCCCTCAGTGGAGAGGTTTTAGTTTTTCCATATCATTCCTAGCCTCCTGCTTCTCATTTCGCCTGTGTAGAAATACAGACACTGGGCTGTGTTTATATGCCTTTTCCATTTCTGAGTAGAGGATGGCAGATACTAAAACTGACATGCTGTGCTTGAAATAAAAGAGGCTGTTGTGTCAGCTACTGAACTAAAATTGCTTGGTTTTGTAAGAACAAAAGTTCCTGATTCCCACCACTGAGCATATTTCAAATTTGCTTGTTGATTAAAGATCTGAAGGTTTACTTGGTAGCTGTGATACTGACATATTCCTTTAAAACATGTTAAATGTTAATGGAAATATTTGAGAATATGGCCACTTGAATATCTGTACTGTTCAGGAGTATTTTTGTCCTGTTTTATTTATTACTTCCTATAAGTGTTTTAGCTGAGTAGCTAGTATAGGAATCCTTGATCCTTTTCATAGGTGTGTAGTTCTCTCTGACTTTGGTTTTGTACTTTTAAACTAGTAAAAAGTACAAGGATGTGATTTATAATTTAATATTTCCCGCAAAATAATTTGCCTGCTTTTCTTACATTTTATTCTTTTGCCGTATCAAACTGCCAAGAAAATTTAGGTTATTCAGAGTGTCCTTATATTTAAGATGTGCTTTTCTCTTTCTATTTTGATAGCTGTACCATCAAAGCATTGTAGTTTGGCTGGATGTTTTACAATGGATTTCACAGTGTTAGGAGCATTGCTAACATTTTAGTTGTGCCAAATAACTTAGAATCTTGTTTCAGAACATGAAACAAGATGATCCACTGAAAAGCAGCTATTGTGAGGGAAATGAAGAGAGGTAGGACTGTAACCTCTCTTTGAAGTGTTATGTCCTAACTAAAGTTAGAGACCGGGAAACTGGACAAATTGTGCGTTTGAGAGAATTTGTGTTAGGAAGTAAGAAGGCTGTGCACGTCCCAGAAAAATAATTTTCTATCTGATTCCCTGTGTGGAAAAAGGATTAAAAAGACAAGGATTTTCAGACTCTTTTTCCAGGCTTCTCAATGCCCACTGTATACAGACCGCTTGTGAATAAAAGCCACCAACCTGTTTAGAATTGCTGTTTTGCTGACATGATCAAAAGGGAAGGCCTCAGCCTCAGCCTCTGGCCATTATCATTACCATTTTACTATTTTCCTGCCTGCCTGCTACATGGGCTTCCCTTTGCAAATTTTTTTTTCTGTCTTCTGCACAGACTGATTCACCCTTCTCATGCCTCGGAAAATCTTAGTGGGAAAATGCACGAAATTGATGAGGAAGAGAAGGCAGTTACATTTGGTCTTTCCTTTGCTTATTCACAAACATTATTTCCTTTCTGTTGGAGGGAGTTGTTGTTTATGTGATGCTAGTTAACATTTCATATATGTATATAGGGTCCTGACTTCTAACATTTTCTATACAAGTCTTTACAGTACAGCTAACAGTGCTTCTTCCCAACCCCCTGTCTTTCCCTGTTTTACACAACCAAGAGAAAATTCTTCAACGTAATTCACTGTTGAGAATTTAGCAATGACATCTCTTGGCAGAAACAAAAAAAGAAGATATTCTTACCTGAATTTTACCTGGTTTCATATTTTTCTTGTTGTTTCACTTCTTCACTCACTTTGCTATTTAATCTTTGATTGCAGGCCACTAAAGAAGTAATAGAGCGAGAAGCCCCAGGGATGGCCCTGGCAATGCTAATGGGATCACTTAATGTAACTCCTCTGGGCATGCTCTCTAGGTAAGATGTTTTCCTTTGAAATACGAGGTGAACTATTTCCTTAAAAATACGCATTTCTATGTTACTGGTATGAAATGACAATACACAAATAACTGAAGGTTGTCACTGTTATCAAGTCTAGAAGTCTTAGCTTCAGAGAAGTGGCCACATTCCAAGAATGCTAATTGCATTCTCTAATGTAATACCCTTTGTTGTCTCCATTAGACACTGTATCCCCCTGTATTTTCTGTGCCAGGTTATTTGTAATGTTCATGCTTGCTGTTAAACTGCTCTTTTCATCCTAGAGCTGTGGCATTTTAGTGGTGATTGAAGTTCATCAAGTATTAAAATGTTCCGTTTAGCAAAAAACCACTTTGATAAATATAAATGTATTGGTTTGATAATGCTTTTATTCCAGTATCAGCAAAAGCTCTCTGAGTAAGTTAAATGGTATTTAACCGATGCTTTCAGAGAAATACTTTTAACTTCTAGAGTTTGGTATTTCCTACTTAATAATTAGTAACTGTTTCTCTGCCTGTGATTTCTTTTTTATCAGTGGCATCTCTTTTTACTGGGTATTCCTTTCTGGAGTTGAATTTTAGTTTATTCCTTCAATTTACCTCATTTTACATATGATAGACTCAGTAATATTGATACCTTTCATAAAAGGTAGTTTGTGCTTGCATGTTATTTCAAGGTAAATAAGAAACAGTGTCTGTTGCAGGTTTTTTATTTCTTCCTGTATAATGATGGTATAACAAGAAAATAATTATATAAGAAATAAAGAAGGAGCTTCCAAATCTGCAACTTTGTATTCAGATACTTTCTTTTTTTAAAGGACATTTAGATGAGAGGTTTAGTGATTCAACCAGGTATTTTAAAACTTTTCATATCACTTATCGTGTATCTGAAAGGGCAGCATTAGCAAATTAACACCTTCAGATTCTGTCCAAGTTAGCAGTTATTTTCATTTTCTTTAGCTGTTTGTTACAATTTTTTTATATCATAGTTTGCGTTTATCTGAAGGGAAAAGGTAGTAGAATGCTACCATAAGTAGAGGAAGGGTTAATTTTGCTGTTCTGTTTCTGATCAAGAAAAGGATTGCTATGTAAATGACGCTACCAAGTTTGATTTAGGACGTGGTGTGATCAGGATGTCTGCAAGAATGTTGTAATGGTGGTGAAACCAAAATGCTGGATTGTAACCTGACACTTCTGTACATATAGAAAGAATGTCCCTTAAACAACAGCCACATTGAGTAGTAATTGATGACTACTGTGATAGGAGATAACATTGCAAAGATACTGCATGCAGTGATATTAGGGCTTTTAAAATTTTCCAGTAAGAATTTTTACTTCAGGCCTGAAAGCAATCAGCATGCAAAGGCCATAATTTTTGTAACACTTTTCAGATCATAAAAGTTAAGTACACAAAAATTACAAAATTACAGCATTATGGTTTCAGTTCTGCATGAATGCACATGTGTGATGATTACGTTTTTTTGTAGAATTCATCTGCAAATGCTTAGGGTGGAGGAAGGAAATTTACTTTCCTTTGTTTTGGTTGTCCAATGTGTAATCCTGTATCAGGTTTAGTGCTCTTTATTCAGAATCTTCTCTGAATGCAGACTCATTTCCTTTGAGATTTTTCTTACAGCATTTGTTATTTAAGATAGAAATTGTTAATATAGTTTCATTAAAAAATCTGCAAATTGAGGTAGTGTTGTAATCCTCTTTTACAATGAGAATTAAGGCACACATTAAGAGAGGTGAAAAACATATGCTAATTTTAGGTACACAGATTGAGAAATGTAGATCCTAATTTTTCAGAGTAGTTAACATTAAATGTCACGTGTCCTAAGCTTACCTCTCATTGACTTCACTTTGAAATGAAGTTCTGATGGATAATTTTGCATGTGATTTCTTTGACTTTTCAAAAAAAAACAAAAGCAGAAGTTCCGTTATGCAACATTAAGATGACACTTCTATAAATCACCTGCAGGCTTGGAAATATTAGGTCAATCATGTTGAATTTTATCACATGAACTTCTAAAAATTGTTATAAATTACAGACTGTCTTTCTGACTATGGGCCAGCATTAGGAAGTGGTGAGTTATCTTGTAGACTGCATTCACAGATGGCAAATGAGGAGCATTGAGACTCTTGTAGTTTGGATTGAGTCCCAAGGTCCAGCAGGGAGTATCTTTGACCATCATAGACCTTTTTATGTGTTTCCTGAAAGTGTTTCCTTTTCTTCTCTGTGAGCTTCCAAAGTGGTCCTTGTCCCAAAATTATCTCTTTCCTTCACCCAGCTCCTTACCTGTCAATTACCCATGCTGTGCCAGTCTTTATTGAGGCTTTTTAAAGTACTCCCTGTCTCCTTGTCCTTCTATTCTACTTTTACCAGCATAGTTTCTTCCCAGGGAAATCCTGGGGTTTTTTCAGAGATCATGATCTTCTGCATCAGCCCTGTAATTCTTTCCTCCCACATCCATTTTGTCCATTGTTTTTTTTCTCCCACATCCTGTGTTTCCTTCCACTCACTTGCTTCTATTTCTATTCTTCTTTCTTAGACTTTGGGTTTTTTTAAAGTTTCTGTCCACTGCATCACAAGGCTGAGGATAATATGAAGTCCACAGCATCTCCCTCAACTGTTCTGTATTTGGAGGAATATCGTCAATTTGTCTCTCCAATTAGCCAGAATGAATGCGCATTTTATATGCTTTTATGCTACGAGCACACACAATAGTTTTTGCAAGCCATGCAGTTCTTAAGTTCTTTTACTTAATTTTACATGCTCTCTTGAGAAATTTTTGGCAGCTTCATTTCTGTCTTGAGTCACTAAATTTGATTATTGGCAGCTGAAACTTGTAGCTTTTGGGAGAATGGCTGCTGGTTTAGTCCTTTTTTATTACTGGTTGGTTGTACTGGTTATTTAGCTTATAATGTTTGAAATTATTTAAAGCAGAATAAAAAAGCCAAGAAGAAGATTATTAAGGCAACTATCTGCCAAACACAATTCCACCTCATTATAATTCCTTTGTGAATAATTTCTATTTCCTTTTTTTTGAATCTGTCATAAACTGTATCCCATAAATGGGATTTGCTGGACTGAGTTTGTACTCTCTAAGTTTGGCTACTGCAACAAGAGTAAATGAGCAATTTCTTTTAATTAGGCTCTTCATCTTTGTATTTCAGTAGTATTTCAGTATATATTCAATATATATTCCTCAACTACCTGGAATTGTTTCTTAACACAAATGGTATAGTGTTGAAGAAGTGAATATAGGAAAACAGAGGCTTGGAATCATTCAATAGTCAAGCTGCCAGTTGAAATAAGACTTGTCTTCAGGCTGGCTTGACTGTGATATCAAAAGTTCATTTTGTGGCAGAAAAAAGGTCTCTGAGCTATTTAACTGTAAGCATTATGACAGCTGTCACTAGAATGCTTGCTACCATGCTAAAAAATGCCATGCTACCTATAAATTACATTAATCACTGAGACTTATTTGTATAAGAATAAATCCAAGGGAAGCTGGCTACGCCACGGATCATCTCCTTTGGCTCAAAGTTGGTTTTAATGCCCTATTAAGAAATTATTTTCTCTTCTATTCTGTCTTCACTTATGGCTCCTGTTTTTGTTTGATAAAGAGATTGTTGTTACACAGTTTCTCTCAACTGTAGCCTCCATATCTCTGTGGTTTGGTTTTGTCCTTTTACTTTCTTGTCCTTATACTGAGGCCTGAGTTTTTCACCACCCGTTTTATAAGCACTAGAGAAAAGCAAGAGGCGCTTTTTACAACCTCAAGGCAAAATCCAGTGATTTTAATTTACTTTTTCTTGAAAAATATTTAGCTGAAAGAAGGAAGAGGCAAACTCCAAACAACAGAAAACATTCAGCAGTTGGGTGTTCTAGTTCAGCCCTCCAACACCAAACAAATTCCTGAAGACAAAAAATAACATAAAATCTTCCATCTTTGATGGTTGGTTCCCTCTTTTGATGGGGCCAGGGGGGAGACTGTCAGAAAGAATTAGATACGAACTGCATAAGTGCATAAGTGCAATTTTCACTTGGGAATTACTTCCCTACATGCTTTTTTTACATTGTATCTCTAAAAAAAAGAAAACACACTTGAATTAATGCAACCAGCATGACTTAGTAATTTTGCCTGGCAAGGGAAATAGTTTTTGACACTATCGATTATGTTACAAAGGAGCCATGTGTATGAGCAATTAGGGACTATATCAGAGCGTAGTAAGGAAACAGAATTATGGAAGCCACACAGATCTAAAAAAGGACAGAAATCTAGCCAGTGTTTATACTATCAATTAAATGTTAGACTCTATCAGCCTTGTTTGATGCTTTTTCAGCTCAGCGTTTACTGAGCTGTTTTATGAGGACATGGGCAATGAATATTTTTGGATGTTTTGTAAGTTTTGTAAGTTTACAAATTCTGATAAATAGTCAAATTAATCTTAAATGCTTCATTCTTGTTTCTACAGTGGAAAAATCTGCATGCAAGAATTTCACTCTGGGTTTCTTTCTTTTCAGACCTGTGTGTGGAATCAGAGGAAAAACTCTCATAATTAATCTACCAGGTAGCAAGAAAGGGTCACAGGTAAGAAGTATTCTTACTGATCTGCTACTGAGGACCCATGATGAGTACCTCCCATTGTTAATGGTATAAAGTATCCATTGCAATAAATTTTACAAAAGCAAATTGAAATGCATATTCATATAACTGAACTCATCATCACTCTTAGGGCTGATACAATTCCATTCTGATTGAAGGTACTGTGTGACCAGGACAGCATTACATGTAGTGCAAGAGAATGCTCACTGTGAAAGTGCTAATAAAATGTTTAATGGTCCCTTACACTTCCTCTTCTCTAGTCAGTCTGTACCCTGATCCCTGTGCTGTCTGCAACTTCCAAGAAAGTGTTCTTTTTCACACAGAAGAGGAAGGCATACTGTATGGTAGAATATGCTGGAGTATGAAGAGCATTTCCAGTTCTGGTCAGGAAGAGGGAAAAAGTGGAACATAGATTTTAAGAGTTTAAGGGTATTTTAGATCTTTTTGGATATGGGGACCAGACTTTAAACCCTTAGTGCAGGCTGTTTTCTTCTTGTATTTTGCTTGGTTTGGACAGAGAAGTTAGGCTTTATGGTTTTATTCATGCTTTCTGACTGTAAAGCTGAGGGAAACAGAATTAAACACCGGGGGAATTTTTGTGTGTGTTAATCAGGCTTGATCATTCCAGTGGTCTTTCTTTCTGTGTAATTGGCTGATAGATCTAGAAAAAAAGCCTTTTCCATACAAATACTGGCAAGCTGGATAGTGGGCAGTACAATGTAATACAAAACTGCTAAGGTAGATTTCCCATCAATCATGAGATCGTATTTCTTCAGGGCTCAGACTAGGTGAGTGGCCTTGTTAAAATATGTCTTTACCTCTGGCCTCTAACAAATGTGTACCTCGTAGTTTATCAATGTCTTCTGAACCAGTGGTACCCAATCACAGAAAAGACAGTTCTAATGTGTTTGGCAGCACAGCCCTGAAGTCACTGTTGCTTGAAAGACTTATGTCTGGAGATAAATAAAGAATGTTTATGGAGGCTGTCACCTGGAAGTTGAAGAGGAAATGTTTCGAACACTATTATCTTAAGCAGCCGTCACAGGTTTTCAGATATATTATCTACATATTTCAGTTCAAGAGCTCAGTAAGCCCTCCTATGATTCTACCATTACGAAGAGTCTTTTTGTGAAATATAATGAGACTCTGTAATTGAAAAGAAATGAAAAAGCCTTCAAAACATACAACAAGCATGGTGGGGCAGGAGTATACCTACTTGAAGGTCTTCCACTTGTGAGTGGGAAGTTATATGTATGTACACAAATATAACATAGCAATGGGCCCCACATCTTAGAGAACTGGTGCACCTGTAAGAAGATTTTTCAGCAGTTGATACTTTTTTTGTTGGATTATCAAAGAGATGGGATAGCTTACAATTTCTAACAGTTTCTGTTGTGTTCACTAGCACTCCTAACATGGTAGGTACAGAAAAAAAACTTGTTTTCTGCCCTGAGGGTCTCAGACTGTAGAGGTAGGTGTATTGTAGAAAGAGGATGAGGAAAAGAAATGAAAAAATGTTAATAAGTATTTCAACAATAGTTTAAGTCATAAAAAAGGTAATTCTGTTGGAAAAGAAGATAGTGTCATATGATTTCATTATAGAAGCAAGCTTTTTATAAACTGATGATTTATTTCTTCCTTTCATGATACTCTGTTCTATCACAATTTGTTTTAATATGAAACATCTTTAAAAGCATCAGATTTCAGCAAAGATTTTTAAGATGAATAGTAGAGAAAATTGTTCCGTAACAGGCTGGATCTCAAAAACCAAATAGGACAGGTTGTTGCCAGGAATCTTTTTCATTTCTCTCTTTTATGACTTGCTAATTTCGTTTCCATCATATTAATACAATCATATAAGAAGCTTCCATAAAGCTATGAAATTTCAGCAATATACAGATTTGATTAATAAAATATTAAAATACTAATAGAAAATGTTCCATCTCAAAAATGGGCACAATGCATACCCAACATGTTTTCTTCAGAGAATGTGTGGCGTGCACAGTGGATCAAGATCTGTAAATACTTCCATTTTTCTGTTGTTCTGGTCAGTTTTCTTTTCTTTTAGCCTTGCAAAAGGTATTTTATGTTATAAAAGAGAGTGAAGTATGAAATTACCAGATTTCATTGAAATTTAGGGGTCTATGACAATTTTTCATAATTGTACTAACAAGTGCCTAAACCAATGAGTTTTACAAATAACATGAGCTTTGGACTAGTTACTGGGAATCTATTCATCAACAGTCAAGCCAACAAGGCTTTATTTCGGTGGTAGGAGGGGAGCACGCTTCTCTGAAAAATGAGTCCTTAATTATTTTTTCAATATTATTGGTCAGTTCACCAATTTTTGTCGTTGTTTACCACTCACTTGAGGTTTGCTTTTTCACTGACGTAACGGTGGTTGTGTGCTCCAGTACTTTAAACCATTTAAAAAATAGTACTGTAGAGACACAAAAACTCTGAGGTTTGCAGTTACATTAGAAGCTATAATTATTATGCTTGCAAATATATTTTAGTATATATTCATTATATACAGCATCTTATGTTAATCTAGTTTGTTATCAAGTAGTCTGACTTTTCATTACTCTTAAAAGAGTGACTGAAAGGTGGGTTCTTATTGAGAAGCTTTGAGGAAATAGTGAGTCATGTTTTTGACTTACACAGTGGCTTGTATAAACTAGTGATTTCTGATGGATGGTTTGCTCTTTATTTTGTTTACATAGGCATTTAAAAAAAATTTGTTACAGTATCTATTTACAAAATATTTATCATTTTTTATTTACTGGATATCTTCCTTATGCTTGAAATGAAACTGAAAATGATGTACAACAAAAGGAATAACGTCAGCTTTCTTTGTCAACTTGTATGTATCCCTAACTGCACTGCCATGGCAATGCCTTGTTGTGACCCTGCCACCATTTTCAAATAATTTAATGTTTCTATGCGGTCTGCTCAAATGATATGAAGAAAACCTTTTACAGAGGCGCCTGGGAGACAGAAGTCTTAAGCTGAAGAAGGTAGCTTCCAGCTAGATAAAAAGAAGACAAACAAACTAAAAAACATAATTCACTTTGAGGGTAATTAAGTGTTAGAACAGGTTGTCAAGAATGGTTGTAGAGTCTCTGTTCTTGGATTTTTTTCAAGACTTTGCTGAGCAAAGCCCTAAGCAACCTGTCTGAATTTCATATTGATGCTGATCTGAGCAGGAGCCTGCAGTGTGTGATGTCCTGAGGTTCCTCTTTGATTTAATGAAATACTAGCATATTTTAGCAGCAAAGTGAGTATGCCCATTACAGAACGAGAGCAGTTACACAGTGTCTACATTTTTGCTCTCTCCAGCCATATAAAATAAACATTCCTCTAATTGTTTTTAAGATCACAGAGCAAGGAGAGTTTTGAAAAATAGATAAGTTATGAACAATATTTTCTGAGTTACGTAAAATTATAATTAGTATATTTTGTCATTCTTCCAGTATATGGGATAAGTCCATGAATAAAAAAGGATGTAATTACATGAAAGTATAATTTTGGAAACCCTTATGAATTGTTCTCTAATTGTGAAGGAATGTAATAGGAATGATACGAAGCTAATACCCCTGCAGGGATAGAGTTAATGTTTTTATTCTGCATTTTTGTAGCATTCTGCCAGCTGCCATCTACTGGATTTTGTGTTATGTATTCATGAAAATTTGAGTCTTGTTTTCTGAAGGTTTTATCCAATATTAGCTTAATTACAGTAGCCCCGTTGTACTTTAGAAAGGCAAAAATATATAGTATAGTCCCCAGTTCTGGTTCTGAGTTTTATTTTGCCCTCTGTGAGCAATTGTATAGGGCATTTAAGGTTTTATTTATGATTGGGTGAGAAGATGCATCTAATTCCCAAATACATTTTAAGAGTAAATCTGAAAAATCTGTATTTACTTCTGCAGGTAACTTCTCATAGACATTTCTCTTCTTCTTGTGCATAGGAATGCTTTCAGTTTATACTGCCAGCCCTACCTCATGCCATTGATCTTTTGCGGGATGCCATTGTAAAAGTAAAGGAGGTACACGATGAGCTTGAAGATCTACCTTCACCACCACCTCCTCTTTCTCCTCCTCCAACCACCAGCCCTCACAAGCAGACAGAAGACAAAGGAGTACAATGTGAGGAAGAAGAGGAAGAGAAGAAGGATAGTGGAGTTGCCTCAACAGAGGACAGTTCTTCTTCACATATAACAGCAGCAGCCATTGCAGCTAAGGTAAGTCTGGCTTGTTTCCCTGAGAGACCCTTTGTTTCTATCTCAGGTACTTTCCACCAATCTGCATGTTAAGACTATACCTTGATGTCTGTGTGGTCAAAGACATATATTTTAGGTATGTTCTGTAGAAATATTGCTTTGTAAAAATATATGAATCCTGTTTCAGTAGATGATTTCAAATTTCAGTGGGAGATACATTGGTTATTGTTATTGTTATCTTGATGATACCATGCATTTTTATTGTACCATTCTGATGTGACAGACTATTTTTAGTGATTTTCAAAGTACTCACACACCTGAACATGTGAAGTCCAATAAATGGCATATTAAGAAAACACAACAGGATTTTTTAAGCCATGATATTTATTTTGAAAAGAAAATGTTGGTTTCTAAAAACATTGATAAAAAGTAGGACAGATAGGTAGCAGATTAAGTAATAAGCTATCCAGACTACTGTATTCCAGTGTGCATGTCCACAGAAGAGATATGAAATTCTGCCTCAAAACTAATAAGTGTCATCACATTTTCTTGATAACCGTGTTTTAACCAGCAAATCATAGATCAACATTACTCAAACCAAAATAATAAATTTGAGACTACAAAAGGGAAAAATCAGATAACACTTGCAAATCATTTGAGTTGAAATTTTAAATGTTTCCCAAAGAAATATATTATTTGAAGCAATATATAAATATGTACCTCAGTTTTGTCTTCAGTTTTCAAATGGAAAGACAATGTATTCCTACATATCTGGCAAGGTTTTTTCCTAAACTGCTTTGTTCAGTATTTACTCCACAAATTGTGCTTTTAATTCCTATTATGAGAATTGAAAGTCTGAGTGACTCAAAATTATATTAAACATTTTCTAAATAAAAGCAGCAACATTCTAACTCCAGAAATGTGAATTCAGGTCTGAGACATCTTGACATTTCTAAGACAGCTGCAGCTGGAGATCATCTCCTCATGTACAGAAAATCCTGATTACATATATCTTTACAGGGATGACTTAAGGTAATTATTACTTGCAAGTTTCAGTTTTTATTAATGAAAATTTAAAATATCTTAATTTCTTTTGATATAGGCAAAAGTAAATAATATATGCCATTTTTAAAGGCAGAAAATACCTGAGGTCTAAACTGGCTGTGTTCATATGAGCTTGGCATTTCAGTGTCACACTTGTTTTTACGTCATTCCTTTTCAGTCATTGGCTTGTATAGTTTCATGTTTTCCTGTCACTGTATTCATAGCTGTTATGTGTTGTGCATTAGAAGCATCCATCCTACACCAGTTCAGCTGTTATCATGGCAAAAGGTGAACAGCCCATCCCTGGTCTCATCAGTTATTGCCATCACGCAGCAGGCAGTGCAGAAGACCTGGTAAGAGACAATTCCAAGAGGCTTTTGCACTAACAGTAGCTAAAAATACACTGCCTGCCTCCTAGTCTACTGTGTGAACAGACAGTGTTGTTTATTTTCTTCTAACCAAGACACAGCAGTGCTATCTTTTAGAGAACACGCTACAGAAAATACTCTGTTTAAGATACAGGGCTAAACAAGGTAAAGCTTGTGCTGAGATAGTCATTGCTATAAAGCCTTTTTCTGATTCGTCATCGGCTTTGTCATCGAATAGACTCAATAATTGAATGTAATTAAAACAATCCCCTAAAAATTACTGCTTTATTGCTATGAAATTTTGGTAACTTTTCCCCCTTCGTTTGCTTTGCTTTGCTTTGCTTTGTTCTCAATATTTTGTTTGTCAACATAATACAGCATTTGCACTGGGTATTCATAGTTTGTTTTCATCACTTGCAGTTTCTCCCTTATTTTTGTGTTCTGTTTAACAGTAGAATTTCTCAGAAATGGAAGAAAAGACTTGAGGAGTCAGGATACTGTGGTTTTATTGTAAATTACTGAATTTTAGGAATAGCAGGCAACCTTTGGTAGAAAGGACTTAGTTTGTTACATCCCAGAGATTATAACTTGGGCTCTAACAAAATATAATACTTCTTATATTTCTGCCAAAGGCTTAGTCTAGGCTTGAATCAAGATTGAATAATGACTACAGTATCATCAGGAATGGAACATAGTTTAGTGTATTCATAACTGTAGATTAGAGAAACCTAAAGAAGGATTCAGTCTAGGGAGACTTGTCCGACCTGTTCATCCCATGTTAGTCAGCAAATGGGGCGTAAGTTCTTGTGAAAATGTCACTACATTTGATTTAAAACATGGTGACCGTGTCTCTTGAAAAGTGACTTAAGAAATGTGAAGGCATTAAAGTTCACATACCTGATGACAAAGCTATGTATGTATACATACATACGTACACATCTATTCCAATATTTTCATTTTTTTGAGTTGAGGTTACTAAACAACAATTTGCACCATATTCTTCAGGATGAGTAGAGCAGTGAATTCAGCCTCTCTGATGCGTGCTGTTAAGCTGTCATCCAAGCTTCTCTGTCCTTTTGCTATTACTCTTAAGCTATTGTTTTTTGCATTCTATAATCTAATTCAGATCTTCAAACCCAGAGCTGGAAGTGGCTAGTTTTTCAGAAGGTTGTTAGGTTTTTTAAGCTGTCATTTCTCTATGTTTTTAAGACATTTTTCCTCATGTATAACAACCATAGTAATTACCATCTAAGGCTTGTTTTCTTAGTACCTCACCAGCACTGTCAATCTCTATTCCAGTCCTGGGCAAAAGAGACTAAATCTCATATCTTTTCCTTTTCCCATTCTTGTCAACAGTTAGTTCTCTATTTTGAAAATACAAATATTTAAACCGATGTAAAAGTTCTTCTGGAAAGGTAATATCAGATAAAAATTGTAGAAGTAATGACTGATGGATGAGGTCTGTATCTTTCTCTGTCACTTCGTTTGTTTCTCATTCATTTCTTTCTCTGTCATTACATTACAACAGGTTTTCCACCCCACCTAGTGTAAACAGAAGCTGTCTTCACTGACCTTGGAGTGTTGGTTTACTCCAGTTAGAGTTTTGAGACCTCTACCCTCTATATTAAATTTTTTTGAAACTGGAAAATTAGCTGAAAAAGTTTAGGGGGAGATATCATAAATAGTCAGGATGTGACTTTGTGAAAGCTTATTATCTCAAATGCAATAATATTCATACCCTTCTTTATTGAGGATTTCCAGGCTCCAGGAAACACAGAAATTTCTCATAAGTTTATCAAGGTCTTTAACGGGATTAACAAGAAGTTGGCTTGATTAGAGACTTAAATTGCTTAGATTTAATTTTTAAAGGAAAATCTTACCAAATGTAGGTGAGAAAAATGAGACATTCCCCATATCACATAACATTTGCATAGGAATACAAATCGTATTCTGTTGTCCCTTTCACCTGATGAACAGTAGATATCCATTGTATTTTTTAGGTATTTATGTTTATGCAGTATACATGTTAGTACCTTCTCTGAAAACAGCAAGTTGTAGGTTTAATGAGAATATTTATACTGGTTTTATAATACAACACACTGTCAGAGAAGTAAAACTCTCGGGAGCAAAATTTCTTAGTCTGAACTAACTTAATTTTCTCAGTGAGATTTTGTGTCTGTGAAGGCTAGCAAGAAACTGAGAGTTCTAGATTGGTTTATATATGGATTGGTTTATGGCAATTGTCTTTTCTGTAAAGGCAGAGATGAGGATATAATTCTCATTGAAATGAAATGTCTGTAATCATTTTTTCTCTTTGTCTTCAGCTTCCTTTTATGATTAGTATCCTGGCTGAAATTTTGCTTAAATTTTAATTTTCTCACAGGCAAAAATTAGTACTTCACATGCAATTCAGTGGAGACTAGAATTGTCTCAGTCACTTTGTTGAGAGTTTTTTGTTCTGAAAAAGGTAGTATCAGGTAAAATTTTAGAAGCAATGATTGATAGATATGGTGGGTACTAAAAAATACACCGAGCAGTTACTTGCCTGAAGGGAATGAGACAATGTTACTCTAGAATAACCAGGGTAAACCCAGTGGACCAATAGACAATCATATCAAGATGTGTGCAGCTTTTTTTCAGAGGATAAAGAAACGGTGTCTTATTTGAAGCATTAAAACTATTTTTTCTCTTATTGTGTCTTTTTTATTTTATGCCTTTAGCAAAATGTAATTTTTTGCTGTATTGTCCTTAGTCACGGAGATTAAAAGGAAGCATTCAAATTTCTAGATAGCATTGGAGCTCTGCCAAGTATAAAACTTTGGGATTTTGTTTTTTTTCTTGTGTTTAACATGTTTAAGATGGGATTTCAGGAGAAAAAGAGAGCAGAAGGGAAATGGTACTTCTGACTACAAAC
This sequence comes from Nestor notabilis, assembly GCF_000696875.1. Taxonomy (NCBI): domain Eukaryota; kingdom Metazoa; phylum Chordata; class Aves; order Psittaciformes; family Psittacidae; genus Nestor; species Nestor notabilis. The sequence continues at coordinate 65,970 of NW_009932332.1, read as the reverse complement.
TGTTTGCATGATAAGAATATCATTGTCCTTGTTTACCTCTATTTACTATTATTCACAGTACACCTCTAAGATGCTATTCGCAAATCAAACCTACTCCAAGTAGAGGCCAGTTATGCACTGTTCCTGGAGAGGAAGATATCCTCAGCATAATAGTCCATAGTGAAGAGAAACTTCTGACTTCATAATTTATAGTGGAAACTGCAGCAGAAGTTACTTAGCCTTGAAAAATTCTCTGAGGAAAGTTAGGGTTTTTTTCAAATGCTGACAGAAATTGACTGGCAAAGAATACTTTCAGAAATACATCAGTAGAGCAGAAAGCAGGCAGCTTTTGGTACTCTGAGAACAAGGTCTCTTTCCACACAATTTATAAACAGGTTATAAACATGAGAAACTCTAAAGTGTGGAGGAGGTTTTGTGGTAAAACAGGATCCCCTAGGTATAACCCAGTATCTCTAAGACAAGGTTGCTAAGTTAGACATAGTCATTATTTCTAGATGGGAACCAAGGAAGTTGAGAGGGAAAAAAATTATGTAAAAAAGCAGTATTTAATGACTTTAATGAGTGTTAAGATTGGTCATTTTAATTGCACAGAGATAAGCAACAAAGCCGTCAATATCTTATCACTGGTCCTTAGGATGCAACAGATTTTAAAATCTAGGATTCAAGCTTGTTCCTGGAAGGAGGTAGTTTTCAGTGGCTTCTATTTGTGCTAAAGCCCTGCTAGGCAAGAATGTTCAAAATGCCTCTATGCACACTGGGTCCTGCATCTCCATTATAAAAAAATATAATAATAAAATCTTGGCCACAAATGTCCAATGTTTGTGGTTTGACTTGTCACTGGATCTTCGTCTCTTGCTTCTTTTTATTGTCTGCTACTGCCATTTCTCCCAAATATGGGGGTTTGTTTGGTGGTTCTCTTGGAACTTGAACATTCTTAGGTGAGCTAAGAAATTCTTAATGAGAAGAAAGATCTTAAAATACGTGTACATATATTCCTTCAAAGATCTGAATTTCTATATTTCCTAGTCTGTTATAATAGAAAAGTGAATTGCAGGAAACAAGAGCAATCTGATCTGGTAGAAGTGGGGCCTCTGAAAAAAGAAGAGGTTAAAATTATGAAAATAAAATTAGAATAAGCCTTTGTAGAGAGTGTGTTATAATGTAATATCTGCTGCATTTTGTGTTGCGGAACTAATGTTAGAGATCAATTCTCTTACCTGAGGTATTTATCATTTCTGTGTCTTACCATTTTACACACAAAAAAAAAATTAAAATTATTCATCATGTTAAACTAGCAATGTAGTCAATTATAAAGCTGGTGAGATATCAGTATTACTGGGCTAAAATACTGCAGTAATAAGAAGCAACAGACTTTCTTAGACTTGTTATATTAATGCTAAGAAAAGCTCTATTCTTAAATGCATTCTTCTACCTCACTTCTTTGGAACTGGTGATAAAACTCAACAGAAGAGACAGAAGATAAAAAACAATGATAGATTCACTTTTATAACAGAAAATAAGACCATTTTGTCACCATTTTAAGATGTTGTAATTACATTTTTTTAAGTTGCTTAATAATGCCAGCTAAGGGATCTGTCCCTAAAATTCCAGCTTAGAAATAGATTTATGGAATTGTAGAATAGTTTGGGTTAAAAGGAACCTTTAAAGGCCATTTAGACCACAAGGCCCTGCAATAAGCAGGGAAATCTGCAACTAAATCAGGTTACTCAAAGTCCTGTCCAACCTGACCTTGAATGTTTCCAAGGATGAGGCATCTACCACCTCTCCAGGCAATCTGTTCCACTGTTTCACCATCCTATTGTAAATAATTTCTTCCTTCTATCTAGTCTAAATCTACTCTCTTTTAGTTTAAAACCATTACCCCTCATCCTACTGCAGTTCGCCCTACTAAAAAGTTTGTCACCACCTTTCTTATAAGCCCAATTTAAGTACCAAAAGGCCCCAGTAAGGTCTTCTAGGAGTCTTCTCTTCTCTGGGCTGAACAACACCAACTCTCAGCCTTTCCTCATAGGAGAGCTGTTCCTTCCCTCTGATCATTTTTGTGACCCTCCTCTGGACCTGCTCCAGCAGGTCCAAATCTTTCCTGTACTGAGGACTCTAGAGCTGGATGCTGTACTCTGGGTGGGGTCTCACCAGAGCAGAATAGAGGGGCAGAATCACCTCTCTCAAATGCTGGCCATGCTCCTTTGGATGCAGCCCAGGGTACGGCTGGTTTTCTGGACTGCAGGCACACACTGCTGGCTCAAGTCCAGTCTTTCATCCACCAGTACCCCCCAGTCCTTCTCTCAGGACTGCTTTCAGTCCCTTCATCCCCCAGCATGTATTGCTACCAGGGGTTGCCTTGACCCAGGTGCAGGATCTTGCACTTGGCTTTGTTGAACCTCATGAAGTTCACATGGGCCCACTTCTCAAGCTTGTCCAGGTCCATCTGGATAGAATCCCATGCTTCAGACATGTCAACCCCACCACTCGCTTTGGTGTCATCTGCAGACTTGTTGAGGGTGCCCTTGCTCCCGCTGTCTATGTCATTGATGAAGATAGAGGGACAGCATTTGTCACCAGTCTCCATATGGACATTGAGCTGTTGACCACTACCATCTGAATGCAAACATGCAACCAGTTCCTCATCTACCGCACATCAAAGCTGTATCTCTCATTTAGAGAGAAGGATGTTGTGGGGGATCATATCAAAGGCCTTGCAGGAGTCCAGGTAGACAACATCTTTAGCTCTTCCCTTGTTCACTGATGTAGTGAGTCTATCATAGAAGGACACTAGGTTGGTCAGGCAAGACTTTCCCTTGATGAAGCCATACTGACTGTCTCCAATCACTTCCCTGTCCTTCACATGCCTTAGCATCACTTCTAGGATCTGTTCCATGAACTTCCCAGGCACAGAGGTAGGCTGACAGGTCAGTTGTTCCCAGGGTCCTCCTTTCTACCCTTTTTAAAAATGTATGTAATATTTGCCTTTTTCCAGTCACCAGGGACCTCACCTGACTGCCATGACTTTTTCATATATCATTGGCAACTGCATCGGCCAATCCCTCAGGACTTTGAGATGCATCTTGTCAGGTCACGTAGACTTATGCATGTACAGATTCCTCAGGTGGTCACAAACCTGTCGTTCTCTTACAGAGGGAGGAACTTTGCTCCTCCAGTCCCTGTCTTGCAGTCCATCCACTCAAGAGGTGGAGGAAGAGAGGTTGCTAGTGAAGACTGGGGCAAAAATGTTTTTGGGTGCCTCAGCCTTTCATCCATTGTTACCAGTTTGCCAGTTGTGTTCATCATGGAGGTAAACTTTCCTAGCTGGTCTTCATTATGTGAAGGAGAAGAAAAAAACAAAACCCAAAAACAAACAAACAAAAAAAGGATTAAATTCTTATTTTTCTCTTTGGCATGCATTTTAAACCAAGTGAGGCTTTGGATGGTGATTTCTAGTGCTTTTGCCTGTACTCCCTCCAGAGAGGCCTGCAGCTTTTGCAGCACAAACCTTACCTCAAGAATTTTTGTAGCTGAAGTAAAGTCTTCAGTATATGAAGAGTGTTTACTCACTGCATGACATTTCTGATGAGAAATTTTCTCACTGCATGACATTTCTTCAGAGGGATTCAGTCATTGCTAATAAATGGTTTTCTGTTCAGAATATTGTCCCCTAGTTAGAGAATGGGAAGTCTGCCTCCCTTCATGCCACAGTAGAAATAACCATTGGTCATTGTTGGGTTTGAAACAGAGGCTTAAGAGGAAAAACATTACTTTCTTACTATTTCCGTCATAGTATGTCTGAGTCATAGGTTTATCAGGAGAAATATATGTTCTTTGCTACTTCAGTTAGAATATAATCTTACATATTTGCTGGGTGTTTGTAACTGAAATTATGAGAACATGCCATTAACCACTGCCAGCACTGAGTACGAGAAGGTACGCAGACTGAGAGTGGGGTGTTCCTGTGTTTTTTATGTGAGGTTTTGAGTAAGTTTTCAATATGGATAATTGTTACTATTAATTCCATCTCTCTTCTTTTTAAGATTCCAGATTCCATCATCTCTCGTGGTGTTCAGGTGCTCCCACGTGATACAGCCTCCCTCAGTACTACTCCTTCAGAATCTCCTCGTGCCCAGGCCACCTCTCGTCTCTCCACTGCATCCTGCCCAACACCAAAAGTAAGTACATTGATGCCTTTGCAAGCTCCATGCTTAGCTATATAATCTGTCAGATTAATGTATTGCCTCTGCTGAACAAGTTTGGTTTGCATGCAAGGATTGTATCATTCTAAGTAATAGACAAATGCAAGACAGTATAGTTCATTCCATGTGTACTGTTGCACAATTTAAGGTGTGGGTCCACCAACATGTTATGGTTACTGAAGTTTCGTGTTACCTCTTACAATATCAATCATGAATATGAAATTGTTAACACCATGGATGTCTTTAATATTCCCAGGAACATAGATAGTCCTGCCACTGAGTAGCAACATTAAGCAAGTAGTATTTTGTCAATAAAATATATGTGCGAATTTCTAGCCTGGGCTGGGGCAGTTCTGTGCCTCACTTTATCATAAGACACTTTCAAGCCAACTGGTTTTGCACAAACCTAGATATTTGCTGCCTGACATTTGGAAACAAAAAACAGCCTAAATTGAATAGAAAGAAAGTTTTAATGCCAACCTTATGGGATTATTATTCAGTTCTTACTGATTACGCTGTAGTACTTAATCATTGAGGTGAACTCTATTATGTTCTCTTTCTATCAAACTTTAATTAGGACACATCAAAAACTAAGTGAATTGACCAGTGGCAAGGCCTGAGATGTTTACTTTCAGAAGGATTCCTTTCAGCAGAAGAAAACTCTGTCTGAATTCGCTTTGTGTGTTCACATCACAAAGATCTTTCTGTGGCACCAGTTGCTGACATACTAATAGACCCATAGCAGATGGCAAACAATAACATTCTTCCTCATCTAATTCATGATCCTTGAAGATTATTCTGCTTGCTAAGGTGATTGCCAGCATCTGCTAGGTCTTCTTTCCTGCTGTCTCCTTGTTTTCTGTCAGCAAACAAGATTTATTGGCAATCACCCATAGAAATGTTTTAATTTAGCCTGTGGGATTGTTTTATGCAGTACTCACCTTCACTATGATAGAAGAAAAATTATTCTGATGGACAGCATATTTAAACTTCATTATATAGTCTACTTGTCTTAAGAAGATACTCAGTGAATTCTATCTGCAAGTGGCTCCTTCATTTTTTTGCTAAGAATTTGTCACTTGTCTGATGGCTTAAAAATCAAACTCAGAGCTTATTACATTGGAACACTCAGGGTAGAAGAGCTATATGAAACGGAGAAACTGCACTGAGTTTTATGCCTATTGATAAAACAAGTGTCCGAAGAAAACCAAAGGAGACCAGTAATAGGCATAAGAAAGAGACAACACCGGTAATAGCTCTAGATGTATCCTATCTATTTTCAGGAAGGTTATCACAGTGGGAAGGAGTAAAGCTTATCTGTTGTGAAGCAGAATGCACTCCTCTAGACTATCTTCAAAGATTCAGAAATTACAGAAGGAAACTACAAGAACTTTGAAACAGATTAAAAATCTGAAAGTCTTCTTTGGGTAATTAGTTGACATGAGCTGTTATCATAATAGGATCATGCTTTGGTATTTCATGTTATGCCCTGTTTTTCATCTATTACTGAAAAACCAGGTTTTGTTCAAAATGTTTGAGACCACACCACTTTTATAAGAGGAAGTGCCATGCAACATCTAGCTAGTCTAGCTTTTCTGTGATGTCTTTCAAAAGCGGGTAGTGCAAGCTGATGTAAGGAAAGATCTGGGAAAGCCCAACTGGAAAATAAAGATGAAGTGTGATCTCATCTGTTCCTGTTACCTAGAGGTTGGATTTTGCACAAGAGTATAAGCTTCTTTGCCAGTTAGAGAGCTCTTAGTTAATTTTACTTATTACTTGAAAAATCCAAAACAAACTACTCATCATATTTTTCTTCAGTCCTTTTCAGTACCTACAAGTTCTCAAACATCATACAAATTTGTCAAGAAATATGTTTCATTCATATTCTTTAAGATTGTCAGTATGTCTAAATGTCTTCACTTACTGTGTTTTCCCTTCTGGACTCTGGCTTTCTAGTAATGCAGTATGATTTAAATTTACACCAGATCTTTCGATCCACACTGTGGTGAGATTAAAGACAAATTGTACTTCATTATCCAGTTGATGTTCCAGGGTGGTGTTTTTTTCCTTCTCTAATCTGCAAGTGTGTATCTTTTCAATATTCTCATCTGCTGGTTGAGGAACCCATTTCAGGACTCCAGAACATATGACATGAAACAAAGGAGAGGAAGTTTCAAGGGAAAAAAACAAAACAAAACCAAAAACAAACAACAGTTCAGTTTTCTTTGATTATACATATTGTTTGTAGTGGTGGTTATGTGCCACTGTAGAGCTAGTGGCACTATTTTTCTTTGTCAACAACATATTCCAGTTTATTTTGTTGTATCATTTTCTTGTATTTTTTGTCCTAAATGTGCATAAACCCTTGCATCTCTCTCACTGAATTTGCCGGATAGCAGAAAGTTGAGTGTGTCTCAGAAAAAGAAAAATCAAGCTTCTGCAATACCAGGAGCACCTCTGTTGAATAAATGTAAGTAGTAGGTTTCTAATACAGGAGGTATTGGAGAGAAGGTATGGGAGAGTGTATTACTCATACTCCTGATTGATCTGTTAGGAGAAGTCTTTACCTTTTTATAATTATATTTTGGAAAACCTAATGTTGTATATATATACACACAGATCACGTAAGCAAAACATTTAATTTTAAATTTGCTTTACTGTTTATCTTCCATGTTTTCTGAAACTCTCTGTTTCTAACAAAACAGTAAATGATGAATATTAAGTTTGAACCTGTATGTTTCAATCAGTCCTCAAAAGTTTAATTTCCTCATAAAAGAAATAATTATATTTTTGACTGTAGCCTCTTGGGAGTTCAACTCAAGAAAAATTTCCATTGAGACTACTCTGTCTGTCATTAGGTACATTCCCAAAACTAAGCAAACTTACTTTTGTTGGCTTTTAAGATACCTGTGTGAAACACCTTCCTGATTCTATAAATTGCATTTGAGTTTCAAGCAAAATCCACTGTGGCTCAAAGGTCATTTTAACCGTATTTATAGTAGATGGAATCACATACAGAGGCAGTCTAAGTTTTACTCAGGGGAAAACTGCACTAACAGTCCTCCCTTTTTCAGTCATTCAACCATAAAGTTAATAGTGATTGTGACAGATATTTTTATCTTCTACAATATAGTTTTGGTCTTTTGAAAGTTTTAGTGCTTTGTCAGCAAGGTTAGATGAATTTGTGAATACTCGCATGACAAAAGTTTAGGATGGCACAGTGTGGCTTGCAAGTTTTTCTTGTCTTTTGCAGTAGCTGCTCAGATCTTACTATATTTTTGTGTATGTTTGTGGTCAGCATTTTCATTATGTTAAATGCAATGTTCTTTTCAGATACAAAAGTAATATAATACCTAATGCAAAATACCTTTTACAAATATGGAGAAATTTTTTAATGGTTGCAGTAATGTTGATTCTTGAGACTTTTTTTAAACTTACAGTATAAAATCTTAGATCTATGACTTAAGGTAACTTAAAAGAATATATCCAGAGCAACTGACTGAGTCATTCCTTCAAACTTCTAATTTTGTTCTACTCTTAGTGAGATGATATTAGTATAAAAGAAAATTACAGTTTTCAAATTGACGTCTTCACTTCTCCCATACATAAATGACGTAATCAGTATCTAATTTTTGGCAATGTTGTGTGTCAAAGACAAATGAAGCAGACATAGAAGGCCAGGGGCAGGTTTTGAATTATCACCAGGAACACATTTCAGTGACAGGAGGTGTTCAAAGTATTTCACTTTGCAAGATCATCAGTCTCATTGATGTTCAGTTCTTCCACTTCAATGTGCAGTTTCTTTCAATGTTATCTTTGATCATGAGGGATCCTAAGGAACTTGTTACAGTACTTTTAAGATGAGAGTGTTTTTTTCTTTTTCCATCTTGCTGCTTCATTCCCAACAGTCCTTATATTCTGCTTAAGATAAAATCTCTCTCTACTTTACTTGCTGGTTATCTGTCCTTTCCCTAACTATCCGTATTTTAGTTACACTGAATCAGACAAAACCCTAAATAGTGATAAGTTACATCCTTACCTATTTGTAGTTGTGATAGATAGCTTTTAATTCCTATGTAAGAAAGGTATATAGGCGCACTCTTACACTAAAATCAGCAAGCAAAGCTACTTTTCAGTAGTTTTTTAGATTCTAGCAAACAGACATCTGTCTGCTGCTTCATCCCTGCTTTCTTTATAGCAGAGTATCACTTTCTGTAACTTTCTACAGCTGTCTCCTGTTAAGAACTGTTACCTTTATAATTTGTAAGTTGATATTCACCTAAAGACCTAATATTCCTCATGTCAAAAGTGTTATACATGTTTTGTAAATATTCCAGTTGCAGAGAAATTCTGAAATGAAAAGGCTTAGAAAAATACATACAACTTTTTTTAAAAAGTAAAGAGGCTGATGAGAATTATTTTTGTGGCAAAAAATATTTTATCATCTCAATCATCTCTTATGCTTGCTATCCATGTAAAATGATGCTCTGAACACCATTTGTCATGAACTGTAGCGTTAATGTTGAATATGCACATTGGTGCAAGTTTCTCATACAGCCAAATAAGTTACATATTAGTACTAAACCTAATTATGATTTATGTCTTCAATCTAGTGTTGTGACTTTTAGTATACAACTACTCTCTGAAGTAATAACATTGACAGATGAGCAGGTAGAGTTGGGAATATGCTTTTGTATCAGTTATTGTTACAAAGTTTTCAGTAGAAATATTCAGTATTTTTCAATAGAAGAAAGATCAGGTTGCTTACTAGAAATCCTCCATTAATAGTAGGATGCTGCTCAGGATGTGATATGACAAGCTGTAGTTTTATCCATAGGTAGGTATTTTGTGTACATTGAGCATGTTAAATTTTGTATTTGTCATCTTGATTCCTAGTAGTTCTTTAAGGTGGGCATCAAGGTGAAAACAATATGGCAAGTATAGGAATATATTTTAAAGTTTGTATGCATACACTCAATTCCCAAGTAAAGGTTTGTTATTTATGAAGTTTGCATATGTTGTGATTTTTTTTTCTAGCTAGGAACTTGCTTGAGTAAGTAGCAAGTGCTTTGGCACAGCTGTTTAGCTGTGATATGGTTAAGAAGCATGGAAAAATATAAAGAATGTTTTAAATTGTTAGGATGATCTAGGTAGTTGAAATCACACTCCAAGCACTGCAAGTGTTTTTTTTGCTTTTCCTGTAAAACAGGAAGCTCTTTATATATACAGGCTTAATCAGATATGTGATACTGCTAGAAATTCCAATATTGTGATTATTTTTGGGGTTTATTTCCTCTTAATTTTTTTTCAGTGCAGATTCCAGGATTACAAAAATTATATTTAATGAAAAACGATGCTGAGAGAATGTATATTGGAGTAGAAAGTAGCCAATGTTGCCTTAAGATGAGGAATCCTGCTTACTAACACATGTCAATCTACTGTATCCTCCCAGGTTCTCCTCAGTACAGTGCAGCGGTGCCTTTCAAATCAATTACTAATTAAGATACTAGAATATTTTCCATATAATTATTGCCTTTTTCCTCATTGTTTAAAGTGTATTGTCCTGGCAAAACATGTGGATGATTGAGTTCCTACCAAGTCTTATTTTTAGTTTACATTTTGGTTAAAAATCTCGATTGTTCTTAGCTGAAACACTAGATGTCACAGCTTCGAAAGTGAGACGTTGTACTAAGAAAGAAGCAGCTTGATATGCCTGGGATAGTGAAAAAAAACCCCAAATACTTCAAAACTAATAAAAGCAAACTCTACTAAGATCCTTTCTAAAATAGAAGATTCACTGCATAGGAAGGTTGAAAATTACAGGGGTATGGTTTTAGGGGGTTTTGTTAGTATCAAAATAGACCCATCAACAAGTCTCTGGAGAGGCAGAATAAAGACTTGAGTTATCAAGTTTAAGGTGAACATAGAATTTCAGTGGAGGTACTTACTTGACTTCATTTTATTTATTGAATATCTATTTTTCAAGTAGAACCATATTCATTGGTAAATGGAGTCTGTATTAAATATATAGCAGTGCCAAAATCCAGTTCCCTTCCTTTTCTCATGCCCAAGAACTGTTAAGAGCAGGGCTGAAGAAGGATGTTAGAGTAGCTGGGAGTTGACTACCAATCCAGAGCATCCAGAACAATTCTTGAATTCGTAGAGTGTGCTCTTTTACAGACCTGTTATATACTGAATCATATGAAGAAGTTCTAATGTGCAAAATTTCTCTACATTTCTCTTTCTTAGTAACCAATTTCTATTTTGTTAAGCTATGGAATTCCATTCTTTTCGTGAGTCCAGTGAAACTTTCAAACATGTCAGAAATAAGCTTCTTAGTCTTTCCCTGAAAATATATATATTTTTAAATTGTAACTATTCTGCATGTGTATCCATCCAGAAGAGAACGATCGTTCAGTACGGACATCCTGGCTGACATATGCATTGCATGAGTTCTGATCTATGTATGCTTATGCTGCATCAGCTTGTCAGTTAGTTCTTCCTTGACTTTTTGTTTTCCAATTAGCTTTGGGAGCAAGAGTTTTTGTTGTTACTATGCTTTCTTCAAAAGTCAAGGTTTTTTTTTTTTTAAATTCTGATAACTTCAGTTTGGCATTACTTCTAAGAAAAGGACAAGAAGTGCATCTCCTTCACACGTTAGTTTCATTACCCACACTTTTTCAGTTCCTGTTCAAGATAAATCTGTGATTTGAATTCTGATGTTTCACAAGATGAGGGCTTTGGAGTTTGGGGTTTTTTTTTTTCTAAACAGCAGTGTCGTTCATCCAGATTTTTCATTTAGAAATTTGTTTGAATGCTCCTCCACAGAAATAGTTGCTATTCCAATTTCCAGTATATCTAGTTCTAGGCTTGTCACCGATGCTTGGTGAGTTTGTTGGTGCCTGGTAATTATTTTGATGTCTCGCTGCAGTTAGTCTTTTGGAGCAATATTGACCTTCCATCTCCATTCATGATCTTTTCCTTGGGCATATTAGTTCTTATTACCTGTGCCAACTGATTTATTTTAGTTTCTTTATGAAATATGGTTTCAAGAGTAAAACTATGCATCTATGTGCTGAATCTTCATATAGCAATATGTTCTGTCTGTAGAAATTTGGTTTTCTACTGCTCCTCTTTTTTAGCATGTCAGTTCCTGATAATCTGTAATTTCAGCCATTCATACATTAACCTGATCTTAATCAACAGTTCAGGTATGGGCAGGCTTGCTTCTGTTCCTCCACTGGCTATTGGTATAATATATAATCCACGTTGCTTGCTGCTATGTTCTTTTTTTGATAAAAGGAACAGAAATTTCAAAAACTTACTTGCAAGGATAGACAATGATCCTTTTCTAGTTGTTTCTTTCTTGTCACAGTAAATAATTTAGTGAGGGTGTAACAAAGATCAATGACAAATATTATAGGAGAGGTAAGTGATGTTATTTTAAAACAAAATGGACTTCAGTCACACTTTCATATCTCACATACTCAAGAGCATGAAAGATACATGCCTTCAGTAGAGTTCAGCATTCAGGCATCCATATACATGTGTACCCACGTAGTCTGGTCAGGATTGTTTGAATCGATGTGTAGGATGTGGGGCACAAGCTATCAAGTCCTCCACAACTTCTCTAGATTTCTTCCTACACTCATATCCATGAAGTCAGTGTTGGACATGCCCTTTATGCTCTTTAGAGGCTGACATTTAAGGGGATATTTGTCTCTCCATCCGGTTCCACCTCTTGAATATTTAGTATTCACTTGCTGTCCTGTGTTCTCCTTATCTAAACCTGCTTTTTACCATTCCAACATCATCTCTCAGTGGCTCAACTTGTTGTCTTGGTCTGTAAATTGTTTTAGGTTTTCTTGGTTTACTGATTGGGTATCCCCAATGAAGTGTTGCATGAAGTGCTGTGAACTAAATGAACTACTAATCGGTATGCCATAAACATATTTACCTTACATCCCTTCTGTAAGGGAATGCTGTCTGGTGTTTCCACATTCGTATATTTCCATTTTTTCTCTAACACTTAATATATCTGTTAGTTATTCAAAGAGTATTCTTATGGAGAAGTCTGTATTAACTTACTATCAAAATAAGCTACTTGCATGTTACAGCCTGATATCATATCATGCTTCTACAGATTTGCAATATAGTAATAATATTCCATTTCATGTGCACATGCAGCCCAAAGTGCTGTAAGAAGTGATGGTACTCTAGCAGCAGCAAACAGTTACGTGTTCACAGGAGCCAAAATGTAGATTTAGACCAGGAAAGCTCTTCCAAGTCATTCCTGTTCCTGTGGTTAATGAATAATGGCACCTCTTGGTTCTATGAATCTTACCTCCTATTTTGGGCAATACCTAGTACAATTCAGTGTTGTAATATGTAATACAAGCAGAGTGCAAACTAACCAAGTTGCCCTTGTGCCACTGTTGGTCATTTAACTTAAATAGACCAATCTTTTCTTGATCATGTGTTCCCTCCTCAGATAGACTTATAAAGGAGATGCATAGAAACTTTCAGATTTCATTTTCATGAATTAACTAAGTCAAACATCTTCATTTTCATCCTTTATAAAAGGAAAACCAAAAAACCCAACCTCCTTCAAAAATCTTTTCCTGCATTTGTTACAGATTTCGCCTTCCTTGGAGTGATCAGATCTGCTTATGTGAGATTTTACTGGTGTTTTGTACAATGGATTTATAATCTGTCTTTTTTCCAACTGTTAAGTCCTTGCCCGTGTAGCGAAGATGCTTTTTAGTTCAGAACTTTGTGTAAAATTTCACTTTCTTTCACAGCAATCAACATTATCAAATACCTGCTGATGAGATTACTTTAATATTTTCTAGTGATGATGCCTCACATATTTATCTGAGAGCATTCCTAACTTTTGTGTCAAAATCTTTATTGAAAATACTAGATAAGGTCAGTTTCTACATCACTCATTTGCAAACTATATTCATAACTTCTCTTCCACCTGTTTAGCAAAATGTTACCTTCCAAATAGCAGTTTCCTTGCCCTCCCAACAGTTCTGTTTTTACTTCTATATAGTCCTGTCCTACATTTCATCTGTTTATAAAAGCAGTTGAATCATCAAAAGTAAAACAGCTTTATACTAATTCTCATTGATTACTATGCCTTTGTTCCCATACTGTGTATTATCATCCCAAATCAAAATTCAGGCAAGGTATTATTTTTCATTACCAAGTTTACCACTGTTGTCTTCGCAACCTCAGATGATAACATTTCTACTTTCTCTTATTATGTTTGTATGTTTAATGGGTCTTTTACTCCTTGTTTTAATTTCTTTCGCTCTATTTTGTACTTAGCAATTTCTAGCTTAGACAAAATACTATCTTTTATCTTCATGTCTGCCAGGCTCACAGTCCAGACCTAGTTGCATTCTTGGCATAGTTTTTTGTTCAGTTAGAATGGTACTTTTGCAAAAGGTTCATGAAAGATGGTCGTTTGTCTCCTTTGGTAGGTAAAGCTGTTGTCAATACAGAAAAGTATATTTTTCAAGAACAGTCTTAACTTAATTGAGTACATGTTCACTTTGGATTTACTGTATCCATACTAAAAATTCTTCTCATTTGAGAGCAAATCTATCTTTATGTGTTCAAGCAATTAGGCTATATCATTATAGTATAAAAATGCGAAGTCATTCTCGTTCTGATGTGATCAAAAAAAACCCCAACTATCCAAGAAGTTAGTTGTTTATCTAAAAACCAGATTGAGCCTGAATTCAAGCCTCGTATAGGCCATTTACTCTAGAGTACGTTTGTGTTGTGTTCTTGTTTTGCATGGACCTTACAAGGTAGCCTTCTACAGGACATGGGAGATGTAGGCTTACCTCAATTTTGAGGTTTTTTTCATAGTAACTCTTTTATATCAAGGTTTTGTTTCTAGTATCTTTTTTGCCCAAGCAGATATGCTTTCTCTTTCACGAAGTCTAGATCTCAAAATCATGTTACCCTTGCGTTTATAGGTCAGCATAACAATGCATTAAATGTGAATACAGTCATTCATCTGTTTGTCTTTCCAAGACAGAAAAGACAAGACATTATCTTTTAGGACTTACCCTGAGCAATTGCTATCAGATTTTGAGAGTTTCATTCATTAAGTAGATTCTTACATCATATTGATTACCCACTTTTTCGAACTGTAGCTATTTCTAGCAAGTATTATCCCAGACAGTTTTGGGAAAAAGTACAAGATACTTTCTCTTTGGCATTCTTCTGCCAAGTTCCCCTGCATTATTTCCTGGCTGGAAGAGGAGAACATTGATCCTATATAGGATGTGGTCTAATGTTTTTACCTATTGGTGTGTATAATCCTCATTCTGTGCCTCTATATTCCTCAGGATGATTTAAATAAAACAAATATCTATGTATGTGTGTACGCATAATCTTTTATCACAGCTGAGCCTATGTACTGTTCAACCATAGCAGAGAAATATGTGTGCGCTATGTCAGTGCTGCTTTACTTGCTCTTTTGGTGTGGTTCCACTATCTGTTCTAAGTGCAATAAATGACACTTTAGAGTACCTCAAATGAACAGTAGTCATTAAGCAATGAGATGAGGTAAGCCCTATAGCCAATTTATCTGGAAAGGTTGGAAAACATTATCGTAATACCTAACATACCAAGTCCATTCCATTAAATAGTTCTGTTAAATTCTAACAATCACTAAGCATCGAACAAATAGCACTAGGAAATGAGAAAACAAAGGTGATGGAAAAGGTAGTGGTTTTCAGAATCAAAAGAACAGTTTTGAGTCACAATAAACAGCCATTCTAAATTTGACAATACAGTTCATGCTGTTAAATTCAATTTCTTTGTCTGCTTACACCTCTACCTACCTCTTTTCTCACAGTGTATGTTAGAAGCCCTTTATTTTGTAATTCATGTAAGAGGTCAGTGCTTATCCAACTCTGCATTCTGGATCTGCAAGGAGAACTTAATATATGCCAAGTGCATTGCCTGTGTTTGAGAAAATTCTTATTTAGTTGTGCCACTTTTTGTTTAGCAAAGTATTGATCATAGGTTGTTCTCCCTGTTTCAATATTCTCTGTACAACAAGACCAGGGAGAAGGCACTGTGATGCTACAGGGAATTGTCCCATTTTGAACATCAGCAATCTGTTTAACTAGTTTTGGTTGTTCCTTGAAGAGATTGTGTAAGAAAACAGTATTTTTTTTTCTACATTTCTGTGTTGTAAAAGTACTAAACTGTTGCAGCACGAATCATGACAAAATTCTGATGACGTTACAGTGTGAGTTCAAAATTGTGTGACCATGATGCTGGGCACAGATGCCTCAAGATTAGGTGTTAGAATATGTTCAAATGATTAATAATAATGACAACAATCCAAATGAGTCTCCGTATTTATTACACTAAAATTTATCTTAAATGTCTGAAATGAATTGCTTCTATTTTTCTAACCAATTTGGTTCCATTTTAAAAGGCAAAATACTTATTATCTCTTTAGAAAGGGCATTGTGAAGTAGAATTTGATTTCTTCAATTAGGCTTCAACAGTATATTTGCTTTTTGAAAGGAAGTAGTTATCTATTTCTGATTACTTTCACAGTGGCATTGCATATTCTTGGATAAGAATTTCCATAGGCATTTATCGATATTTACATTTACTGAAACCCGCATGTATTTCAGTAAAGAGCTTTTTATTTAAGCCAGCAATGGTGGTGACTGCAAGAATGTATTGATGGGAAAAGTCTGTGACAAATTAGGGATCCTGAAGGTGGGAAATTCAAAGTGCTTACATTTGGAACATATTTCTTCCCAGTAACTGTTGAAAACTGGGCCTCCCACTTGAATGCCCTACAGTAGATTTATGGAAATCATCCCATAAGAAACAGTAACAAGTTTGGCAAGATTTCAGACGAGCTGTTGGCAATCTCTCTTTCAAATTTGCACCATTCATTTCAGTTTATTTATTAAGACTAGTTTTTTTTTTTCTTCTAAAAATAGCTTTTCAAAATGTGAGGAATGCCTTTGAGCAAAGAGTTCTGTGGGTTGGCATGGTGGTTCTTTGCAGTGCTTTCTTTCCTTTATTAAGTTCCCAGGCAACCTCCTGGGACAATGGTTTCATTCAAAAGCGCAGTTAGTGTGGACAAAAGTTGACCTTTGTCACTTCCCAGGTTATTGTTAGTAGCTAGCCTCTTAAAGGTCATATTGTTTAAAGCTTCTGCAAAGTGAATTGAATCATGGATCTTTCCACGTTATCTTCATCTTCTGAGATTATCATCTCACTTATTTAATTATGAGTTTCCTGTAGCTTTAATGGATACACCTTTTCCCAGTATCCTTACCAACTCTTTTGCTTCTCTTTCATAGTTGAACTCTGCAGGATGCATAGATGTCAGGACATACATGTGACAAGAAGCCTTATACAGATTTTCCAAACACAGCCCTGCCTAGTCAAAGGGATAAAGTACAGGATATTACAGATATTTGAGAACAAACCTTAAATGCACTTGTCTTCAAAAGAGGTTTACTCTTCTCTAAAGTCCCACTGGCCCATCTGTTTTCAGAAAGTTGGGATCTTCCTTATTACACTGAGTCCCAGTACAAACATCTCTCCCTTAATTTTGTTGCTAAAAGTGGCCAAAGAGAGCAAATATCTTAGCTGGTTTGCTTTATAACCTACATGTCCCACCATCAGGTCACTTCTAAGTGACTTCACTGATGCAGCAGCTTTCACCACAACCACCAAGGTATCTTTAAAAGGAGCTAGCTGAGTGTCTAAAACTTTTTAAAGGACACTGCCCTCCCCTGAAGTATGGACACCCCTGTGTATGCTGCAGCTTTTAGAACTTTAGTTCAGCTTAGGACAACAAATCAAGAGAGCAGCGCATTCAGAAGTGAGTTGACGGTTCGGGAAAGGCACCACCTAGGACTTTCCATGTTTTTATTTTCTCCTTAAATATGAAATTCTTCCCTGCTTGCCAAGACAGATTTTTGATATACATGATGGGGTTTTGATTTTTTAAAAGCTCCACCAGAAGCATGAGGAAATTCTGCTTTCCTTTGTGGGGAAAGCCAGAGAATCAGTGGGGCTGCAGGCATAGCTGGAGAGCAAAATGTGCCATCAGCCGGTGAAAAAATGTTCAAAGTCGGGCTTTGAGAGGATTGAAGGTATAGAATTGAGGAGAAATCTGATATAATGGTTGAGTGGTAGAGATCTGATATAGAGCAAAACAGTATTTGTGGCTCTTGAGTGATGAAGTTGCAGGACTTAGAGTGTCTTGGAGAAGAATAGGAAGTAGGTTGGAGGCAGGAGGAACCAATGCAAAAATAAAGGTCTATGGTCAGGAAAAAATGGAAGAAAGTTGGTCTTGGACAGGTAGAAGGGTTTGGGGGACTTGACCTATGTGACAGGACTTTTCAGTTGCGTGACTGAAAACTCTGAGACAAGCTGGGTCTGGAATCCTATCGTAAAATTTGGTCTCTGTATGTTTGTGCATCCCTATATAATAAAGTGAAGCGTAAAGTATTTGTACTTAATTCATTTTTTGAAGCAGTCTGGTCTCAATAGCGCACAGCTCTGCGCAGGCTGATTAAGCCTTCTGATTGCCAGCATTCTTTACAATGGGTGGGAGTCCTTTGTTTGATTTCCATACCATTCCCACTGGGCTGGGCATGCCTCTGCCAAGAGTAGCCATTCGGTTTTGTTACTCATCATTTATAACCTCTTCATGTCTTGGGCAACATAAAGCATGTGTATTTTAACTGCATAGTGAAAGTGAGTACCCAACTCTTGTATGCCCAGAGCTCCAGTTTAAATGAGATTTAGGATGTTAAGTCACTAAGAATAGTAGCATAATGTAATGTTTGTATTTATTGTAGTCTGTTTTGCCCTGGCAGTGCATTTTACCTACGAGCTTTTAGATTTAGTTTCTGGCCATTAAATTGCATTGAAGTTAATAGATAAAAGCTAAAGAACAAGACTGCCATGTGTGGGTGTAAAATAACCAATATGTTACAAAATCCCCTGTATAAGGACATCTTACATTATCTTTGCCATTGTATGTGTTAACAGAGCATCGATTTAGTGATGATACTAATGTACCAATCTCCAAAACTGCAAGAAAATTGTATTACTTTTTATGACTGATAGGCCCACCTGCACTGTGTTTATTCCCTCATCTGCACATGGAACAGTGTGAATAGTAGTGCCCATTAAAAGATAAAAAAAAAGCCCCTTCATGTGGAGGCTGTTGGAATGTATTATGATTCATATTTAGTTTCTCTTCTGCAAGTTTTTGATGTTTTTGTCTTCTCAATGCATTTATCTTTAAGATCATTTTAGTGTTGTTTTTATACATCCACCTGCCTTTTCACTGAATCATAGAACATCTCTTTAAGCTACGTTAGACTGCAGAGAGGTTTCTCCCATTGCTGTTCTCCCATATTTTGCCTTGGTCAGTTTGGATGGCCCTTTGGACGTGACAGATTTGGAGTGTATTATGGAATTCAGCTGAAGGAAGTGAACCAAAGTAGGAGCATTATATGCGCAGTTTTGCTCTAGATTTCCATAACTGATCATTCCTTTCTTGCCATGATGCCCTGCATTTTGAGATAAAATAGTAGTTGAAAGGAAGTAATAGCAGGTAAAACTGGAAAAATGAGAGAGGAGGTCTTTTCTCGTAGCAGCTACAAACTTGTGAATGGAACTGTTTCACATCCAAAAACCTGCTTTAAAAAGGAAAAACTTCATAAATATTTATCAACAGTATGTGTAGTCACATTGACAAATATCATGCAAGCAAGTTTCATGGTTGAGGATTCAGTAGAGGATATTAACACCATTTAACTGCACATCCCCTGAGGCAACTAGGTTAGGAGCATAAGGGAACCTTTAGTTAGGTGCAATGACAAGATGCTGTGGCTCAAAACTAACAGGGACAATTTCTGTCTAAGAAAACAGCATGGTTGTGAGGAATGCGTGGGATAACATATATGGCAAATGCAGAAACATTTATTTGCAGGCCCGGTGATGTAATGTTCTACAAGTAACATTGATAGTTTTCTTTACTCACTGATCATCACTGATCTCTGTGGTGGTGGTGAAGTGGGAGAACAGTTACCCTTTTCTTCTATAGGGCAAATAATCTGAACTTCATTTGGATGCTGTGTAGCATAATCTCTGGTTTTTAAGTAACGTGATCAAATATTGCATACCCAGGCCATTGAGTAAGGAACTGAACATCTTTTTAAACTACTGCTGCAAAGAGTTTCCATTACTAGTGTAGCATTTATTTTGTTTCAGAATTAAGTAATTAGATCATATCAAAAGGCTTTGTCATTATGAACCACGTATTGGCCAGAATTTTGGAAAGACAGAATCTTGGAAAGACAGAATCTTATATTAGTCATATTATATTGTTATATTGTTCAGAGCTGTTCTTTATGATGAGTATAACTGCTAATTTATATATATAAGGTTGGGGTTTTTAAATTGTCTTTTTTTTTTTAATAAAATCATAATAAAACAAGTACACTTCTTATGGGTTCTATTAGAAGGCAGAGGAATAATAATGAAACAAAATGCAACACTTCTGCTTAGAAAACATTAATTGTCTGTTCTTTGGTACCCAAGTCTTTTGCTCATCTTCTAACAAGTTCATTAAGCATATTTAAGCACTCCCTTATGCTCACTGTTCATTTCTGGTTTCCCCGCTTCCTAAGGTTTCTTCCACTGGGTTCCTATCTCATTCTGCTCCTACTGGAATTCCAGCTTGTTCTTCCCATATCAGGATAGGGACCTGTGGCTAACCTTCAGCTGTTAACGCCTACTATTATTCCCTTATGAATAAGAAAGGATTGTAAATAATAATGCATTTATCTTAACTGTCAGTGCATCATACCTTGCCCAGTTTCCTGGAATGTTACCTACACAGTATCTTTCTTTCCCTACACAGTATCTTTCTTCCTTCATTACACTGAGTATCTTCATTCTTGTCCTTCAGAATGTTTCAAAAACCTCAGGTCATTAAGGTAGCATTTTGCCAGTAACTACTTAGTGTTGCTCCTGCCTCATCTCTCAATCTACTAATATAGATTGTGTTATGATATTAAAAAAAAAAGTCATAAAACCTGAGGCAAAAAGATTTGTTTTCAGTGCCACTGTTGAGATTCTTTTCCTTAATCCTATGTTTTCCTTAGAAGTATTGTTTTCATTTCACAAACAGGTAGTAGAAAAAAGGACTCATTTCTAGATCACACAAGTGACAGAAGTATACATATTTTTCATTTAGAATGCTCACATGCACATCTTTTATTCTAACCTCTTCTGGCTACAGGTGTTCATCTATGATGGGGTTCTTGTGTCTAGCTGAGTTTCTGAAAAACGAGGAGTGTATAATCCATGCTGGTTTCTGAAACACTAGTTTATCAGTTAACTTCTAGGTGGACAGGAGTTGACTGGAGAGAGACAAGGATATGCCAGAATTTCTTTCTATGGCAAATGCCATGGGAAAAAAAAAAAAAAGTTTTTTTTATTCTTGCTGTCCATACTGTCCATTGCCTTCTGGGCAATACCCTGTTTAATTCCCAGAACAAGTGTAGTATAGTTTGTACAATACAGATACCACTCTGATTCATCCCTTGAGAAGCATCCAAGTTGCATTCTGCAAGGTTCCTGCAGAAAACATGTTATCAAGTATATAAACTGTGCCATGGATGTAAAACAAGAGTTGACCTTAGGCTATTTCCTTGTAGTTTATATTTTCAAGCATTTATAATTTTATTCTTGCAATGTACACATTGTATATATATTCCTCTATATCTTTTTAAGAAATAGTAATTATATCAGTCATATGCACCTATAATATCTCCGATCTCAATTCTGACTGAATTCTAAATGTTCAGCATAATTTGAGCAGCCGCAATACCCACACTGGTAAGTAGCAGAAGAAAGACTTTTTCTTTGAAAGGCGATGCATACTGCTGTCACCTAAAACTTTTCCCCAGGTTTCTGTGGTATGTAGCGGTTTTCTTAATGTCCTAGTTCCATGTCATTATGTGAGAATATCAGCATTTATTTTTTTCTTATTTCTCATTTTTCAAAACAAAATTAAATATACTAATTTTGAAAAATGTTTAGTAACACAAATTAGGGTCCTACTTGATTATGTCTTATTCTCTGGGACTGGTAATATTTGAAGTAGGATATTGGGCCAGATACCTTTGCTCTAACTCCCTGAATCCTGTTGTTTTCTTTTCAGATAAGGATATTTTTACCCTATTGAGGCTTCTTTTTTGTTGTTTTTGGCTTCTAGGTGTATTTTTATGTGTGTTTTTTTAATAAGCAAGAATATAGCAACTAGGTTAAAATGCATATAATTTAGTTGCATCTGTCTTCTAAATGAGACATATTTTATTTAAGAATGACAGTTGTTTTTATTGGTCAGTATAATAGAATTGCTTGGAGATTTGCCTGGAGTCCCATGAAAACAGTAGTGCGGGTGTTTCATTTGAGAGTTCAAAACTTACTATTTTAATGATGTAAGACCAGGGAAGGGAAGAAGAATTTCCAGAAATGTTTCCAGTGTAATTTGGTCAGTTGCATTATTTTCTTAAGAAATGAGTGCAAGTAAAAAATACATTCAGTTGACTGTGTTTTGAATATGAATTTCTCCATTTTGCGTGGGTCAGGTAAAAACAAACCGGGAAATCTAACTTGTGTTTTTGCTAATGTGCTCCAGAGAATATAAAGTATAGTTGAATTTCCATGGTTCCTTCAGTCTTTGGCTTCCTTGCTGAGATTTCTTAAAGACAGATAATGTGGTTTGAAAGGGTTCATCTCACTTATGTGGGACTTTCTTTTATGTAAGCTGTGAAATAACCATCAGATAATAAAAATTTCCAATTCAGTCTTGGCTCAGAACTAGAAGGATAGCCTTAAGTCATTTTTATTGTCTTCTTCCTCTACTTCAAATGACACAACAGAAGTTTAATTTATCAGTGAGAGGTTTAAATTTACTGGATTCAGCAATTCTGAGAAGAACTGTTGCTGTAAATGGATGTTTTATTTTACCTGCTTCTAACAATATGAAGCCTTTTGAGCAGCTACCTTATTTGTTTCTTCCATCCTCTGCATCATCTAGGAAAAAAACTTATAAATGAAAAGTAATCAGATAGGAGATATCAGGGGAGAGGTTATATATTACTTACGTCGTATATTTAAAATAAAAATCTAATGTTGGTCTGGCATTAAAATTTTCTGGTTGGGCAGCATAATTTTAACTGGGAATCTTAATAGCAGTGGCTAAAATCTCTAGGCCTGGGTCAATAGTAATTTGTATTGCTTTCTGTCAGGTATCAATCATGATAATTGCCAGGCCTGACACTCCCAGTTACAGCATACTATGATTGTATGATTCGTAGAAGGTATAGGGTGTTTTTTCTTCAGTTAGAGTTTTAGGACTTCATTATTCCTCGTATCCAGATCAGATAAGAGACATGTATTCTTTCAAAAATGTTAGTGAATCCAGCATGCAGCATATGTGCCAGATTGGTAATATATTGTAACAAAAATGATCAACAAAGCAAGTTCGAAATGCCACGATAAAGCATCGTTTATTCCAGAAATTAGAGTCTGTGTCTTTGTCCTTTAGAGGTGTCTCAGAGAGTCAAATTGATGTCTTGCATGTACTGCTAACTGATTGTGTGGAAATTTTTTTAAGTTCACTTTTTCTTTATTCTTCTGTCTTTTTTACCCATCTTCCCCCATTGTAGCAAATTAGACGGCCGGATGAAAGCAAAGGAGTTGCTAGTAGAGTTGGATCCCTCAAAGTAAATATGTTTCTAACATTTATTTTGCAAGTTTTCTTCTATAGCCTACACTTTTCCTTTTGAAGGGGGAGGTGAGGGGAGGGAGGGAAGGGGCTTTTCCATTTCTCACCATCCCATCATTTTTATTTCAGTATTCTTATTGCTGTTGGGTCACATTTTGTTTGTTTCTGTGCTACACATAGAACAACTGAAGTCAGGCTGCCAGTTAGTTAGCTTTGAATGTCACTACAAATAAAAGATAGTAACAACTTCCTTGAAGTGCCTGTAATTTGATGATCATGATTAAACCACTTCTCTGATCTGTGTTGTTTCTTGTCTCTTAACTGCCTGTTACATGGAGAAGTGACTTACTCATCTTCAGACTACTGCTTCCCATCTTGAAACATAATTAAACTTCTATAGTGCTCACACATTTTGCATTTAAATCTTCAAAAGACCATTACAGGAGAGTTTAATATTTCATGTATATATAGCCTTTAAATCAGAAAAAAATCCAAGTAAATAAAAAGGAGATGAGAGATTCATGTGAGGCTAATAAGAATGGAGCCACTGTTTTGCTAATAATTAGTCCCTACTGCCTTTTTTATGTTTGTATAAACATACTCAAATATTTAGAGCACTTAACAGAACAGGCAGATACCTAAATCAGTACCCACCATGCACAGTGTTAGACCCTAATAAATGGTTTAAAACACTAGATATAACCTATACCAAGATGTTGATCATATGCAGTACAAGCCATCTCAAGGTTCCATCTCAATAGTTGCCTCTTTTTCAGCCATCCAATTTTTCACTTTTTTCCCAGTTTATTTCCTATTAGCACTTTCTCAAGCACTAAATATTTCTCTTGTCTTCTGCACTCTCTTTGCCTTTCTTGCCACCTTTGATTTTGAGCTTTTGGTTTGGTTTTGTATGTGAGTGTTTTGACTTTGTTCCAGGACAAGCCATCCTCTCCGTTCTCTAACACTGCTCTACAGCTGCTCTTTGTGAAAATGTTATTTCACTGAGCATAGAGAAGGGGAGGGGAAGTATTGATTATGCACCTCTTTCCAGTAATGCCACCATTTAAATTGATCTCAGCATAGAAAAATAAGCCAGTTGCTATTTGTTTATACAACTTACAGCTGGAGGCGTCTGTAGCATTCCTCACTGTCTGTGAGGCTTTATCTTTTCATCTTGTGTTTGGGAAGAGGTTCAAGTTACAGTGTTGATGGAAAGAGCACTGTCCATGAATGAGACCCTCTTTCAGTGGGAGACGTTCAAGACCACTGGATTCACATGGTAAAAAATACAAGACAGCCACAGTTTCTATGCTGTTTTTGAAAATTGTGTATGTAATCATTGTGACCTGTGCATTTTAATGGGTCATCACATGCAATTTTAGGTTTAATACATACACATATGCAGAAGATGTAGCTAATTTAGGTGGTGGGATTCACCTATTATTTTTATGAACACCTACTGATACTTAATTTAGGATTATTATTTCTGTATCTGATTGCCCAGGATTTAACTTCACAATCCAAAATACGTATTTAGACGCAAAATCTTCTATGACTGTCATTATAGAAAATGGGAAATTCTAATTGAGGTTCCCAAACTTGGAAAATTTATCTCTAAAATGTTATTTTTTGTGGAAATAAATTCTAGAGCACAATCTTACCCATAAATAAGCAAATAAATAATTAGAATTATCTGTGCCTTGATCTTCCATTTTTTTCCTGTACTGAAAAAAGTCATGTTAATCAAGCAAACGTATCTTGTTTCCAGATTCCAAGTTTAATGAGCTTGTACATCTGTGTTGTCCAAAGCATTTTGATGTCTTTCCAGAGGCAGTGAGAAATGTATAATGCTATGATTTATTAAAAAATAAAATAAAATTTAAAAAAAAGAACATAAAAACAAAGAAAAAAAGAAAAAAAGGAGAAAAAAAAAGTGCCAAGAGAACAGGTTGCATTTTCAATTCATTTTCTGATGTTTACATGTAGCTCCATCGAAAGCTGGAGGAGCTCAGAGATCACCTAGAAGGCAATGTCAAAGGATGCTCTCCCCGAGTAAATGTACGATTTCACTTGGTGATCTGTTTTTTTTAAAAAAAACCTTCCGCTGGCTGGTAACACCAAATCTGATTGGTTTGTCCTCTCATCCCCATCTTTTTCCTTTCTCTCTCTCTCTTTCTCCCTTCGTGTTTTCTTTCTTTTCTGGCTGGGGTTTCATTTTAATGTGTGTGAGAAACCTGACCTGATTGACAGGGTCATTGTTTAAAAGAATACTGTACTACATTTTAATGAATGCCAATCAAAATGCCAGGCTTTACAGTAATTCAAAAAGTCCCTTTCCAAAATTGAAGTTGCATATCGAAAAGCTTCCTGAATATTAAACTTAGCAACAAATAAAATAAATATCCTCAATTTAAAGGATAAAAATGTCTTCTGCCAGTGATTGATGGCCTTTCCTGAACTGAAAATTGATATAAGGTAACCCAAAAGCATATAGGTTCACATGTACCTCTGTCTTTGCCTTTAATCTTTTTGCGTCCCTATTTTATCTCACAAAATAGGTTAGTATTTGGTTCAGTGCCAGCTATGCAAATTTTGATTGTTTTTTTAGCAGACTAATACAAAAAATCTGCAGCATATTTCTTACGCATTAGGCTTGTTCTTTAACGGAAAAAAGAATGTGAAAAAGGATTAGGATCTAGTATATCAGTCATGATATCCATATAAAGTTGTGTATTTTTCAGTGTCACAAGGAATGTTTAATAAAGGTAGTCAAATCTAACATAGCAATACAGACAGCAGTACCTCATAGTAGTTCATCTCATACATTAAGATCAGCTTTTCAGTAGTTCTGTACATGTGAGTTTAAGCCTTATAATTTAATGTATCATGAAAATTACAAAAAAAAAAGTACAGTTGTGAGCATAGTAGATGTAAAAGGTAGTAACCCTTTATCCCTTTGCACATCTATCTAGTAAAGATTCTATGAATAATTTCTTTAGATTCATGTCCTGTTTGTGTCTTCCATACACTGTGACTGTTGTCATTCTCAGCACTATCATTCTAAGGCATAATCCACTATGGTGATACAGTGCAAGATAATTTTGGTAATGATAATGATTTGATAATTTTTACCCTTTTTGGATGCTTTTGCATATCCAGCTATATATCTGACAAGGAATGCAACGAAGTTTAGCTGCTAATATATCGCAGTTTTCTAGGGGGAGAAAAAAAAGAAAAAATTGATTAAAAGACTGTATTTTTTCCCTGGCAAATCTTTAAAAATCAATTTTGGGGAAGAATAAACTGTGTGGTATTTTAGATTTGGTGGTAACTCAAATTTATTAGTCATGATCAAGACAAAGCAAGTTACTTTAGATTCTTCACTCTTAAATTCATGAATTAATACTAGTGAATAAATGTCAAGCTAGAAACTAATTATGTCATGAAACTTTGTACTGCAAAAAATATGTTTTAATCACACATTATTACAGAGAATGTCACATCAGGAAAAGTTTCAGACAAAAAGCTGTGACCACATTAGCCATGAAAAATTAGTTGCAATAAAATTATCCTGTTCCTCTGTGCCACTTTATGGCTGTATCCTACACAATGTAAGGAAGTCGGATTGTGAACTAAGAAATGTTCCATATATTCTGCTTATGCCCTTTAAGTTGCTTAAAACAAGCAGGGCACATTTCAAATGTAATAACTTATAACTAAAATCTGCTGCTTTTTCACTGCCACTCTGATTCATGCTGTAATAATGGATGTTTTAGATAAGGCAACACTTTAGAAGACAAAAATGACTGATCAGTAAAGAGCAAATCCTTACTTAATAGCAGACAATTGGACAGAAAATAACGAGGAATCTGTTAGTAGTCCATCTTTAAAACAATTTTCATTTCTTCCATACTGCTTTTGGAAAAGGGTTTAGATTTCAGTTGTTGATACTCCTACAATGTGACAAATGTATTGAATGGTGTGGGAGGGGAAGCATATGGTATCTGATGGCCAGCTCTGTAAGTGAAAATGAAATGCTATTGCACAATCGTGTATATTATTAAGGTGGAACCTTTGTTCCAGAGTGAATTGCAAAGACATACTTTCCAGATTAAATTGAAGAGCCATTGGAAATATGTAGGAAACATTGGAATTCTGCAGAAAATCCCAGATTCCAAGAGAAGTTTAGAAACACTAAATAATGCCAAATACTAAAAAAAACCCAAAAAACCCACGAACAAACAAACAGAAAAAACCAACCAAACAAAAACAAGCAAACAAAAAAACCCATGGAAAACAAGACCTGTGTAAAATTTGAGTTAATTAGGTATTTCGGGAGGTTGCGTACTTTTCACTTTAAAACACTGCTTTCAGTATCAGCAGTAATGCATAACCATTTACCAAACAAGTTATCCTGAACTGAGATTTGTTTTTCCATTTCTTCTTGAGAACTTCATTCATGTTCCTTGCAGCTATTCCAGTTTTTTCATGGCTAAATTCCTTGACCCCTACCAGAGAGAAGTGTTTAGAAAAAAGTCTTCTGTCACTTGGACGTGTTAGCATTTCCTTACTGTTCAAATTAGTGTAGCAGTAGCAAATAAATGCATTAGCTACTGAGATCATCAATAGTGATACAGCTGACTGGTTTATATTTTTAGAACTCATAATACCAGCTAAAATTGGTACCTTCCTATAAGTGTGGAGTTCAGCTGAAATTCAGTAGAACAGCACTGCTTCAATCCATGATTTTAAGATTTTTATTTTTTTTAATTGTACAGGCTCAAAATTTTGAATGCCAGTATAAATTCTGCAGAAAAATTGTGGAAAGCCCATCAGAAAAAAAATTAAGCGTAGAAGTTCTGCACAGGGTTCCCATGTAATATACCCAACAATTTTTGCGTGATTTTTGACCAGCATGGTTCCAAATCAAAGATTCTGAGTTTGTTCAAGAAAAACATTCTCCAAATACATAGCAGAGGCCAAATACTGTCCACAGATGATGACTAATGAGACTGTAATTATCATTTTTGATTCAGAGCGCTATCTCTCATTCTATGATCTCCTGCATGCACTCTTCTCTTTTACTTTAAGTACCTGCCTTGATGAAGGATTACTTTTATGGTGCTTTTATTCCTGGTCTTAATAGTCCATTATTAAAGATCTAAGTCAAGCCAGTGAGGCCCTCAGACTAACAACAAATCGCTCTTGCAGACTTGGAACCAGATTCTCAGTTGGTGTAGGTAGGCATTGCTCTTTTTAAATCCTTCTCACAGTGGGGTATTTCTATGACTGACAACATGGCCCCTTAACTTGAATGTTTAGGGGGGAAAAGCCCAACATCTCAAATGTTAGAATGTTAGCTTCACCTAATGTAGTGTACAGGGGTTGTCAAGTAGCATGCAAAATAAGGAGAGCTGCCCCCTCTCTCATACTGGAAAAAGTAATCACTGGAGTTCGTATATGAAAATAAATTGAAAGCAGAGTAGATGGCAGATGTAGATTAAATTAAATAGGTGGCAGATGCAGGAAAACAGTGACATAGAAATGGTCAGAAAACTAAGTGGGCAGCTGATTAAACAGTCTCATTGTGTGATCTTATTGAACATAAACCAAACAGCAATCACTATGTGTAGAAGTGTGGTATAGTCATAATCCTTTCTTCAAGAACATTAAGTTGAGACTAGAACATTTGAGCATACCTTCAATTTCCTGATTATGAGATGTCATAGGTAAATTGAGAGTCTATACATGTATGAATAAGAAAAAAAGAAATGGGAGTGAGTGAGATTAAGACATTAACGAAAATTGTGTGTTTAAGTATAGGGAGAAATAAAATATACAGGTATCTTCTTGAATATTATAATTTGGTTCTATACAACTGAAACTATAAAAAAATCTAAAATTATTTAAAGCGATTAAATACTAATAGGAGTAAGACTGAAGTTAAATGGTAAGTTTAGCCTAGATATTAATGAAAATATGGATAATTAGATCACAGGGTAATTTGACAAGGAAAGTAATAGCATTCTTTTTGCAGCAGTTGTCTAAGAGAAGACTAAAGTAGTACGCAAGCACCTAGCGTACTCCTTGGAAGCTAGCATGAGAAGTAGACATGATGAACCAAATTCTTCAGAGCTTTGCAGAATACTGTTCCAAACATCCTCAGAGTTATTTCTGTTTATCTAGTTGCTAATATTTAAAAAACTACCACTGTGATGTTTCTTCTTGTTACTCCATTCTTTGGATCCTCACCTGCAAACCTGAAGTTAATGGTTCCTCATTTTCCATGCTATTGCAAGACAAACCACGGGAACAGTGGTTGGACATTATTTATGAGAATATTGATTACAGATTCACCCAAAATTTTAGATGAACCCCTGTTCTGATCAAAGCCACACACTTGCCTTTCTTAGAAAGATTTCAAGGCAGTGTTCCTAGAAACAGATTTTGCTCTGTCATAAGGGGATCTCTCTTTTTTTTCCCTTTTTTCTTCCTATTCCCCCCCTTTTTTAAAAAACAAAATGGACTGTTAAGAATAATACTTGATTTCTTAAAACTGTCTTTTCTATGTTTCTATTTGTCTGAAGAAATCTTCTATTTTTGACTTAATCTTTCTGCAAATCATCTCCCTATAAGAAAACATTTTGTCAGGAAGATGAAGTGCTGAGTGCATGTGAACATTTAACATGTTTTGAAGTGATTCTGATTTCCTTAGTAATGCTATCTAGAAAAGCAGACAAAATACACAATGCCAGAAAAGGACAAAAATATTTTCAGACTATTAAAGAATTTCAGCGAAGGAAGAACAGCTGCATGGAAGTATATAATAGAGACATAAATGAACGCAAATGTGACTGTAGAGTTTTCCTGGAAGTGATATTTTATATGAAATATAAATACTATATGAAGAATTATGAAATAGACATTTGAGATTGAAGGATATTCATGAGAGACTTTTTATGAGTACCATGTTCTCTGCCCAGTCCATCAAAATACCTATGTCAGCAAGAGGTCACTAATAATTTATGTGGAAATTCTTGCTGGTTTCATCTTTACCACAAATGTATCCAAACTGCTGTACAGATACTAATGTTGTTGAAGTCTAAGGAAGTTTTTCTGGCGCTTCTGATAATTCATTTTTCCCCTAGAAAAAATTAAGAGGGGATTTTTAGTGCATTTATAAGAAACAAGTCTTAAATTCCATTTATTCGGCTGCTTTTAGTCTTTCTTCATATCCAGTAGTCATCAGATCTATTAATCTAACAAAAGTTAAGGGGGAAAAGAAAAGAAAACCAAAACACCAAAACTGAGACTACTCTTTGTAATTGAAACATGAAATGTTTTCAACCACAGAAAGGATTTTCAGATTAGATTTGTTAGGAAAAGATATCCTATAAATAACTGTAGAGTCCTTTTTTAATACATACGTAAGTACATAAGTATTATATTTTACTTTATAGTAAAATAGGTGTCTTGTACAAACAAAGTGTTTCTTAAGCAATCAGTAAAACTGTAGTGTTACCAATTGACTTATGTTTGTGCTGAAAGCTTTTGACAGTGGACAGTATCCCTCAAGAATCACAGCACTTTACGTTGCTTAGGGACATACTCTGCAGGTTTCTGCTGACCTATATCTGGCCATTAGTCATTTAACTTTGCAAGTTATTCTGGTTTTTGGGGCAGTGAGATTGAAGAAAATCCTCTGTTGTTAAAATGCTAGTTCTGAGCATCTAAAAACATAAAGATATACAGGAAAGAAGAGGGCTTCTAGTAGGTTTTCACATTGTACCCTTTGCAGAGTTAGAATAAAACTGATAGTTTTAAATGAAGAGAATGGTAAAGCTTCATCCTAGAATACCATATTGACCTAAGGATAGTGTTGTTAGCTATTTAAAGGAGGCAGGATTGATAGTTGCTTTCAGATTCATCATTAGTTTTAATTATTTTACAAACACAGTACTTTTTTTTCTTTTAAGAAGCTTCCACCTTAAAAGGCATAAATATGGAGTTTCTGAAATAGCTGGTCACAGAAACTTAATGAACCCCCTACTACTTTCTCAGTGCTGGAACCACCTATACAGAAAACCTTCTGAGATCCTTACTGTGCCACCATTTCCTTTTTAACAATGTCTTCTTTTCCCCACTGCACAACCAGGCTCGGCTCCCTTCGTGCTCATCCACCTATAGTGTTTCTGAGGTATACTTTGCACGTGTTCTCTCACACAGTTGACCTGCTCGCCCATCACACTTTCTGCTTTTATTTACTTTCTTCTTTTTTTGCGTTGCACTTGTGCACAAGTGGATAAAAATCAGCTGGGGGGGAGCAGATTTTGCATGATCAATCTGCGACCATGTTCAACGTGGTTTTAAAATCACTGTACCAGTCTGGGACAATCATGATGTATAGTCTAGCGAGGCAACTGCTACATGACATAACAATATAAATTAGATGGTAAAAGCATCCTTAATTATCTCTTACATTAAATAAAAATAATAAATTTACAAATGTCCAGGCTGCAAAATGCTTCAGTGGTTAGTCTGATCCATTTTCAGCCGATGAAACTGGAAAAACTGTAAAGATGGCCATCACATTATGATTACTAGCTACCTATCTAGATACAGATGGGGTTATGATACCTTAAGTTCATTACTAATTCCCATATCTCTGACTTGGGTCACTACCTGCCAAAATGCATACACTGTTGTAAATACTTCCATATTGGCTTCACGATAGTCTTCTATGATAAGGTATAGTACCATCTTAGCAAGAATTGAAAAGAAAAATACATTCAATTGTAATTAGAATGGGAAAGAAAAGGAGAAAGATCTTAAGATAAACTAGAATTCACAACATCATGAGATAAAAACAGAGCTGATAAAATACTGTCAAATTAATATCCATGACCCACTGTGTAAAGATCAGGCTTCAGCATGTTCTAATTGATTAATGGATGAGTATCAAAAAGATGGACTGAAGGTTTTCTGCAGTACGGATTCATTCTTGAGCATATACAGTCGTTTATTCTGTATTTTAAAAGAATCCCTTAAAGTTGACATAAAAAGATGACAGTTCGTGCTATCTCACACTGTCGGCCCAGTTCTAGACCTGATGTGAATGTTGTGTTAATGAGCAGCATAAAAAATGTAAGCATAAGGAGCTCACCTACTCAGTCACTTTGTCCCTAAGCAGGAAGATCTGTATGTAAGCAATACCTTGCTGATGTATGTCTAATTTGTTCTTAAAAGCTTCAGCTTCTCAAGCCATCATTCCTCACACTTCCTTACCCTTAATGATAGAAAGTTATTTTCTAGTTCCAGTGTATGAACAGACAAGAGATCTAATAAAAGTTTTTAAGAAGAAATATGCTTACCAGTTTTTCTGCCATAGATAAATAGTTGCTGTCTGGCTCCACCAGGAGACAAGTCATTTTAAAGATACTTAAGTATGTGTTCTCAAAAGCACCTGATACACATTCTGCAGTTTATTGTGCTTTGTTACTGTATTGTATGAAAGTCTCTGTTTTTATCATGATTATCGTCAAAACACCAATGTGGAATAAATAAGTAACACTATGCTTGTATGCATACAAAGACACTTTTTTCTTGGCTAATGCAGCAGCAAGGAATTAAGTTTAGTGCTTCAGATGCAAGACAAAGGCCATCCTCATTCAACCAGCCTTTCTTCTGAATGATCTGTATGAAATTATGAAAAAGCACTGGATCAATAGGCATTTCAGCGTGATGACACTTTGTTTCTAAAGAATCCAACTGTGATAATTCACATCAGCAAAAACGGTGAACATGCTTTTACGGTCTGTAAAGTAAATAAGCCACTTTTAGGGAAACTGGACCCTTCTTGCTTTGGTGGCAACTTCAGCCATTTGTCCTTTTCACATTCTGGAGCAATCACTGTCTTCAAAAGAAATACAAACCTAGGCATTGTGGCTGGTGACTGGTTAACATGTATGGGTCTCCTGCTTGATCAGATTCCAAAATCTGTTTTGTTTTCTCCAAAGCTACCAGGCTGTAGCACCAATTAGTGATCTTGGAACAGAGAGACTCTACTGAAACTGAAGAAGAAAATTGGAGTATAGAGTACATGAAAACTTAGTGACTGCTGTCCACAAAAGGATGGCTTTGCAATTTGTTGTAAGGAATCTGCTCGCTGAAGTATCAAGGTGGCACTGCAAGACTGTACAAGCAATTTGTCCTTTATACTCTGTCCAAATGGAAGATCTTCATATCTAAAATATGGATAACCTGGCTGCCTGGTGAACCAGATCTTGTGATACAGCTAAAAAATTTCTAGCTGATCAGAATTTCATGCTTATGAAACACACAGTGCAAACCCTAGACTGCCCTCTCCAGAACTGCAGACTGAAGGTGTGGAAAAAAATGAGTATGTTCTTCTCTGGTGCCAGGATAACATCCTGTGTATTTTTGAAGAGACCATTTGAGCCAATGACAGATCCAAAAGAACAAATCAATTGAAATTGAACATCTCTGGCAATTGTAGCATCTGAATCTCCAGGGATTGGAGATTCTCAGGGGTCTGTAAAAGATTTGTAGTGTAGTTTCTAACTTTGTAAAAGACTCTTTCTTCAGAAATACTGCACAATATCAGGATGCATGCCCAGCAATGCTCAATGTCTGCTATTATTTTAGAAAATGGGAAAAGCTGCTATGAGTGAACAACATCCTAAACTCTGAAGGATATGATAGAAAATCAAGTGCAAATACCTGCCATGAATTTTTATCAAGGGGAAGAAAAGGAGTAATGTTGTACTGCACGTATCTGGGGAGGTGAAAGGATCACCCTTTTGATAGGATCTCAGTGTTGTTTCTTGTGTCTCGACCTCTTTCTGTGGTTCTTATTTCAAGAAAATATTTTTCTTAAGCTGATTCTTAAGCACCAACTTCAGAGCTTCTTAATTTTGTATGTCTGAGTCATCACCAAATATCTTTGGGCCTTCAGAGGATGCCAGGAACACAGAGATGAGAGAAATGAAATCAGTGCTGTGGGAATTCAGCTGAACATGCCCTCTGACAAGATAGTGAGTGTACTATCTGGGATTTTTTTTTCCTGCTGTTACATAGAAGGTCTTTAATTGAAGAAGTAAAAGATCTTCCAGCAGAAGAGAAACTTGATACTCTGCATTGTGAAGAATTTGAGGTAGAATTCGCCGCTTGATTTTTTTCATAGAAAACATCCTGTAGAGGCTCTTTTGTGTCTCAGAGTTCAATAATTAGGAACAGCTTTTTTTCACCTGTTGCTTTTTATTGTCACCAGTTGCACTGGTGAAGCTATGGATGTGGTCAACTGATGCCTATTTGAGAGGAGTGGGCAGAAAGTTGTTAAAAACTTCTACTTACCCTTAGTTACAGAAAGTTTTGCATAGTTTATTGAACTCCAGACATTATAGGGTAGTAGTACTATAGATCTACTTTGCCCCAGTCAGCACCTTAGCAATTCCACATGTTTGGAATGAGGGGCTGTCTTTGGTTCAATTCAACTAAATCAAAGTGAATTTCATTAAAAAATGATTCCCTTGTGGCAAGAGAAGTAAAGCTTTAATGCTCTGAAATGGTATAATAGTAAAATACAAATTCATATTCTCTTTGAGCTTTACAATATGCAATAAATTCTCCCCCCTTTATGAACATCGGATAGGTTCATGCCTGCAATTTTTGTAAATGTTAGCAGGACTGCTTTAATTATTTTTCTAAGAGTAGAAATATTAATAGGAATGATGCTCACTTAGAAGTTGTGCAATATAGCATGTGTGTAATATATCTATAATCTACTTATCCAGTTGTCACAAAGCATTTTTCTTTTTTAATAGCAGTACTTCACTTAAGAAATTATTAAATCAGATTGGATTCACTTACATTTTTATAAGTACTCTGAATTCAACTTGTATCTTAAAAATACCATACAAAATGCAAAACTAGGAGATTGACCAATGAAGATCCATCATGTCCTAATTTATAAAATTACACTTAGGTATAATGGCCCCATTTTTTACCCTCATTTGTATCTCAGACCAGCATCTCTCGCTTGCTCGCTTCTGCATGCGCTATGTGTTTGGTAAAAGCGTAATGAAGGAAACCTGTTGATCTGATTGTTTAAAGTATAGTGACAGCAAAATGTTTACTGCGGTGTTATCCCCTGCTTTTTTTAAAAAACAAAAAGAAGTTTCAGATGGAAACAGTCAGGTCTGTAGCTTGTCGTATGTTTTATTTAGCCTCATTAAGTGGTTAGAACATGATGCCTTGTGTTGTGAAATGTCTGCAAAATTTTATGTCAGACTTTTCTCACACAAAGTACATTATTTCCATAAACATAGTTTGGAATATGTATTAGCTGCATACTGATTGATGGGATTTGATTGTGTACTTGGCATTGTTAATAAAACAACAGAGACTTGTATTATCTTACCTGATAATACAGGAGCAGAGGAACCAGTACAGGGAATTAAGTATCAGCAGTTTGTTTGTTTGTCCAACTATATTGTTAAAATCTAGTCTTGGTTTTCTGTGTAATTTTTTTGCTGTTGCAAATAGAAGAATGAGATTTTAAGTAAAATCAGAATTTGTAGGTATTTCCGTTTCAAACCTGCACAAAAGGTAAAAGCTTTCTACTTGGCAATTGCCATTTAAAGAATTATATTTTTCCTATTGCATTTTACTTTGTTACTAGTGCTACTGTACTCTAGGCCTAAGAAAATTGAATTAATTAAAATTTTATTTTAGAGAAACGTGGTTTGTTCAGTGCATGTTGCAGTGCAAAAGTTTATGAAAAGCCAATGATCTCGTCTCCTTGTTTGTTAAAAAAAAAAAAAAAAAAACAAACAACTTTGCTAGTTCTATCTTAATACTTGTTATTGGGATTAGTAGCTGCACAAAACATCTTCTGTAGCATTCTCTCTGCTGTACCAGAATAGAGAATTCTTGCTAGATGTCATATCAAGAAAGGCATTCAAGACAGCTCATGAGTGAAAGTATAGCAAAACTTAAAGCTGCATCAGGAAGGAGAATGGGTATACATGGATAACTTCAATGAATGTCAGCTTAGATATTTACAATCAAATTTATTTTAAAAAATCATTAAGAAATGTTGCTATATTTGTACTTCAAATACAACTTATCTTTGTTTACCCACTGCTTATTCTCAAATTAGATTCTTTATTAGTTCATACATCCAAAACAGAAGCAAAATTTTACTTAATCCTTCAGCTTCTCTGTACATGGTACTTGCCTTGTGACTTCTATCAAAATCATCCCTTCGTATTAACATTTTGCACTTTATTGTTCTCTGTTAATAAGTTCAGTTCAAGCACTCACTAAGTCCATTTACAAAGAACTATTTAACATTTAGTAGAGTGGTAAAAACAGGGATTTTGAATGGCATCTCATTTCATATTACAAACTTTGGCTTATATGTTATCTATTCAACTTACCAAAATTGTAATACTTTTTATTGATTTTATGATGGTAAAATGCTTCCCTGCTCTGTATTTATCAGAGAAAGAATAAATAAAATTCAAAGTGTCTATTAGGAAGCATAGGCACTAAGAAATTGAATGACAAAATCACAGCTATTTTCCAGATAATGTTATATACGTTTCTATATTCCAAAACCTCAAGTAATTCAGAAATAGTTTCCATCCTTCCCCATTTGGAACTCTAAAGTTCTTTGCTTTTTGTTTCAAGACAAGTCTTTATGTTTCTTTTTTAAATGCCTTTTCTCCTTCTTCCCTTTCTCCTTCTTCCATGAAACAGGGAGACATTTCACCCTGCCTTATGGTAGAGATGTGCAATCATTTATAAAACAAATTAGATCAAGTCAGAGAGCTCTAATGTAATTTTCCTTTTGATTGGTTATAGTTTAGACTCGTGTATGTAATCTACATTTGCATTTTCCAAAGTCAGTCTTGTTGTTATTTCTCTATAATTACATCCATTTAAGCAAGGAGTTCTTTTTCCATTTTCTTGTACTGTACCATCCCTTGGACTATACAGCATCAAAACTGGCATGATTAGATATAAATGTGAGATTTGTTTTCTAGACAACCACTGTTTTCTTTTTAAATCCAGTAGCAAGCTGCTTGCTAGCATACTAATGCTTAGTATTTATTCTGGGGGTCTTACTAAATATATCAGTTTGTTTAAGAAGCCAGGTGTTAGTGTGTATCCTGTTACACTAGAAATAACACTCAGTGCTACTGCTGTCTTAAGTTCAGCTCCCAAAGCAATCTAATTCTTCAGAGTCAGCTTCAGTAATAGAAACTATAGAAAATTAGTCTAGAGTCTGAAACGGTAATAAAGTGGATCAAAGCTTCTATTACATTGCTGTGACTGCTTTTGGAGTAAAATGATGTAAAATGCCATATGTATAACATAATTTACATGTGTCTCTAGTGGACAGTGTCTGTTCTAAGATGTGGAAATCAAATTAGAGAGACAAAGCAGTGTCATTAACTTATAGCTCAGATGTCAGTGGGTTCCCATCAGTGCTGCCTGTTATCTTCCTGGTTTTGCAGTTTTTCAAATGCAGTTTTGTAACACGGAAACAAGTGTTTTTGCTAAACATAATTACCATAAGGTGTTTTATTTAAGAACTGAAGGGAGTAATGTCCTTAGTCACAATATTTTCCATATCCCTTTATTTTCTATGAATTTCCAAAGTTCAGTGCTGCTAGAAGCACAGCCAAATTAATACTGAGGTCTCAGGCACATAACTGGTCTGGGGAGGCTGGTGGTTGCCATTGTGCTGGACCCTGCAATCCAGACTGCCAAATTCAAGACAGAACTAGAGGAATCTTACGCTTTTGAGCCTTTGAGGCTCAAAGCAAAATCTTGAATGCAGATACTCTTTCTGCTTTTGTATGTCTGTTCACTTTCAAAAATAATTTCTAACTTGGGTTTGGCAGTATAGTTCTCAGTGCAGCATTTGCTTGATTCCACCATCTCCTTTCCATGGCTTATGAACCATCTGAAATCATTGCATTATTCATCCATGATGATTCTGATTTCACTTTAAGGATTCTCCTCAGAGGAATATAGTCGGTGTTTCTGCCTCGAATCAAAGGCAGAAACCTAGCTCTTCACACAGTAAGTTCACTGTACTGGTATTTACAGCTCAGATGAATTCCCAGGCTTTATTTTCCTTACAGTTGTTGCTCCCTAGTTTGAATCTTAATTTAAAGGAGCTTTATGCATTTTTATACTTGAAAACGTACAAGCCTGAGGTTTTGGCTGAATACTGTATACATCAGTTACTATAATATACACCATATATAAGGTTATTGTTACTTGTGTTTACTAGGTTTCGCAATTCTACTTGAAGCCCTTCAAATTTGATGCTTCTAACTCAAGTAAAAATATTAAGCTCATGTAGAATCAACTACTTTGGAGTTACACCAGGGCAGAAATTCCGATTGGCTCACATGGGAAACCTTATGTTTTGTTCCTGCTTATGCAGTTAGAAAAGTAGTCTAACCATTCACGTTAGAATGATAGTAACTATAAAAATTCCAAGCAAAATTGCTGGCAAACACAAGTGGAAAAAGCTGAAATTTAAAGATGCTTTAAAAATCTAAGAAATTTAATGATGGCCTTTTGTTGACTTTTTGGCCTGAAAATTCACTGGTCAGGTGATTGGTGGCTTTTGAAGCTTATCATTGCTTTGGTTTTGGTTTTGGTGTTCTCATGTGTTCATGGTCTTTTAACGTAGAAATGCAAGAAATGTTACCTATGTAGTCAGCTTCCAGAAAGGTAAGATTGTAAGCGTGAAATAGTGGTTGTAGGCTTTGTTAGCAAATCCAAGTTTGATTCAAAGTCCCATCAAGGTCAATGGAGAGATGCTTTTTCACTCCCACTGACTTGGATTAAAGGGATGGAGGCCTGTAGGCCTCAGACCAGGTAGGAACAAAAGTAGCAGAAGCTGAAAGTTCCAAACAAGCCTCTGTCCCTTCCCCACCAACATATGTTCAAGTATTGACGATAGCTAGATGTTAGGAAAACTGTAGTCTGTTTCCCAGTTGTAGCAGATGGGGTGAATGGTGACTACAGCTATCTGGCTTCAGTCCAGAAGACATAGCTGTCTGCTGGAACAGAAAACATGATGGTGTGGCAGAAAGCCCTGAATGGGTACCAAGAAAGACTATATTGCGTTTTCTGCCCCTCTGTTAATGCAAACTTCATGTTTCATGCTGGAAAAACTCCTTACACCGTTGTCGGGGTACTCATTTTATGTGTGTCCTACTTGAGACACATACTGAGTGATGTTCACATATGCTGAGCACTCCGAATGCAGTTGAAATGGCAGCTGAGGGGCTTTGCATTCTGTAATCCAGCTCTAAGCACATCAAGTTAAATTTAGTTTAGATGTCTCTGGGTCTCAGTTTCTTGTTTGTAAAATCAAGTCATCCCTCTGCTTCACAAAAGATTTGTGAAAATAAATTCCTTCATGTGTATTAGGATGTTTTATATTGTAGAACCAAACACAGCAGAGAAATCTATAAAGAACTAAATAATTCCCCATTCAGAAGACAGTTTTGCTGATGTTTAGTAAGTAAAACATAAAATCAGTTTTTGAACAGGGAGATTAAAATTAAATAGCCTTATCTTGTCTCATGCAGAAGCCCTGTTGAAAATAATGATGAAATAATGATGCTGACATGTCAAAGGAAAAATAAGAGCTGCACACATAACATTGATCTGATGGGTCCTGGATGTTATTGAGTGTTGTGTTTCACTTAAACTTGCCAGTTTTGCTTGACTAAATTTGAATGAATTTTGTATATCAGTGGTTAGAGAGTAATTTATGGTGTGCGTGAGGACAAGAATTTCTAGTTATCACATATTTTCAGTCCATCTGAATAACATCAACTTCAAAAACCAGTTTAACTGAAATGGACATGGAGTTTAAGAAGTCTTATGCTGGTCAGATAAGATATAACTCAGACATCTAGGACATACTTATAAGGCTAAGTAATTCATAAAATTTCCAGGGTGTGAGGTTGTATGAAAATAGGCAAATAAATCCCATTTCTGTGGCAAACAAGGATGACAGGAATCCCTTTCTTTTGTATCACTTTGGAAAGAAAATTTGTTCTCTCTGCCTTTACTTAGGCTATCTACTTCTCAAACTGGAGAATATTTCCAGGGCATTTGGAGAATGTTCAAGATTTTCATTCGAACAGATAAAGATCTTGTTCACAGCTAATACTACAAGTAGTAGAACTTTTGATTTTCCCAAATGCAGTGTTCCTAGAGATTTCTTGTGTCTTACAAATCAGGTTAGAAATACCCAATGGGAATTTGTGAACAAATCATTTGGCTACGTCTTGACTTAATACGGGCTTCAGTTTACAGAATATGCATGTCCTGTCCATATTTGGGTATTATAATTAGTACTGCTTCTCTGAACAAAACCAGTATGATCTTGAGTAAGTCCTGAACAGCCACTAAAATATCACAGAAACATGCTGTCTTTCCAGTGTTATTCATACAGCATGTCGACATGCTGTCTCATGCTCTTAAAAACACAAAAGCTAGCTTTTTGTTTTTCTTACAAATGTAAGCATTTCATTAAAATTCCTCTGACGAAATAAAAGCCACCTTCTTCCTCTTTGCCTCTTTTTATTCTCAACTACCAAGCCTGTGCTGCCAGTTTGTAGTAGCAAGTTTTCTATCCCATTACCTTTCTGACCAGATAGCAGATTACTAATTTGTCTCCTTTTTTTGCTGTACATAACATAGTTCTTCCTGTTTCCTTATTCAATGAGGTGTTCAGCTTGAAACTTTAGTTGATGTGTAAGATTTTGTTTGAATCCTCGTCTAGTAATAATCATTTTGATTTTGCATCTTCAGAACAAGGTCAGTTTCCACTGAGAGATGACTAATCAGCATCTTACCCCAGAAAACTGCCCTTTGCCTTTTCATTTCCTTTTCTTCCAAATAATGGATAATAACTTTTTTTTTAATAGTGCTCCTGTAAAAGGAACCAATTCACCCCTTATGTCTGTACAGTGTATTCATCAGTCCACTTCCGCCATCCTGTTTGAACAGTAGTTAGGATGAACCATAATCTGACCATAAAATACCATATTTGTGTTCAGAGTCTCCTGGGAAACAGTGATCAAACTAAAATATATCTTTATGTAAAGTGTAGGTGACTACGAAAAAACTCAGAAAATAGAACTCAGTAATATATGGATGAAGACATAAAGGCATATTCAAGATTTGAAGATTACTTCTGTTCAGTGTCCAGTCCACCAAGCGTAACACTTAAGTGGTAAAAATCTGCTCCTAAAATTATTCTGCTTCAAATGATTTTTTGCTTATTTTTTTCTCACTGACTCCAAGTGAGTAATTCCATGCATAGAACACTGTATTATTAATATTTAAGTTTTGGTGAGGTGAATCCCAGCAACCATACTGCTCCTTTTTAAAAACGTCTTAATGCATGATGTCTGCTGCTATCAAATTCCTTGAGCTCACTTTCATTTCTTTTTCAGAGGTGTTCTTAATATAACAAGAAAAAAATCATTCTGTAGGTTTGAACTGACTTCAGTCCTAGTTCAGATGGCCTAATGCAGTAAAGCATACTCTTAAGACCTTGCATATTCAGCTCAACATAAAAGTGCTGTTTGATTAGGAATGCGTTCCTGAAATAGGAAGATTGCATCTTGTATTAGCATTATTTAATCCTCAAATACTTAATTGAATGTTTTCTGAAGTTTGCAATTCCAAGATACTCTTTTCCTGTGAATGTTTTTTAACAACTTCATTTTTATATTCTGTATTAATTAAATCAAAGCAATTCTCTGTTCTTCAGATTAGATTTAAACAATTTAATGAAACCAACCAATGTAATTCGTAACATTTTTCAATTTGCTCCTAATTTAACCTTACATATATTGCTTAGAATAACAGACCAAAATAATTTTTACAGTACTATCACAACAGCTTGAGACATTGTTATTCATGGTTTAGTTTTATGTGTTTATTTACAGATATTGATTAATATATGTTTCACTCTTAGCAGGGAAAAGGTATTTTGGGCAACAGCATGTAAACCCTACATTTATAAATCAGATCATACGTGATTTGAAATCTATTTAAAGCAGATAGGTATTTGAGAGAC
This sequence comes from Nestor notabilis, assembly GCF_000696875.1. Taxonomy (NCBI): domain Eukaryota; kingdom Metazoa; phylum Chordata; class Aves; order Psittaciformes; family Psittacidae; genus Nestor; species Nestor notabilis. The sequence continues at coordinate 23,789 of NW_009932332.1, read as the reverse complement.
CATTCAAATGGCATGTGCACAGGGTGTATTTTACAGAACTCAGATGATGTCATTACTAATAAATCACATGTAGAAGAATGCAGCAGCAGCATGCTTTCCCACATCACAGAGAATAAATTGTCTTCATAAAACTGCTAAAGTTTCAAGGAGAGGTTATATGTTACACGCTTCCTCACAAACAGCAAGTTGTAGTAGGTGTAATACCTCATAGACAGGCCTTCCCAGTGTTCATGAGACCGTTAGAGGAATAGAGTTCTAAATTGTTAACAGCTGCTATGCTTTGCATACCCTGCTTCCTTCATTACAGCTTGACGAACTCATTCCCTTTGCTGTACCTTAGTCCTCTGTGTCTGTATGAATGTTTGGGTTTCTGCTGGTGGTTCCATATTCTGCATGCTTTCCTTAAAGTGAAGCAATGTGCTTTCCCATAAATGATAAAGATTATGGGTTAGCCTCCTACAGGCTCTGTGTTCCTGAGAAATTGGCTCTTTCTGTTGGTGATAACTCATGTTTTGGTGTCATTGTTCTGAATTGTCTTCATGTTGCAAAATTGAGTTGAAATGTACTCCCATGAGAGTTAGCTTTTCATATTGGGCTGGAAACTCTTCATCTTTGTGTAGCAATTTGTTTTATTATAACGACTGGCTTTTAATTGTACCTCCCATAATGAAGAGCTGACTTAATACTCTGTGCTAATCTTGTTATGACTTTAAAAAGGTAAGTAATTTCTCTAACAATTCCTAAGTCATGGTAAAGTGTTAAAGGGTTTTTCAGTTTTCTTTTTCCCTTTATTTTTCACATGAATTTTTCACTTGTAGCATGAATTTTTCTTTGTGTCTTTTTCTATTTTTCTTGTAAAAAAGCCTTTTGTGGACTGATTTTTATTTGCAGCAAAACATATCATGTAAATATAAATAAATCCAATTCAGTATAGTCATTGATTTCATTTTTGAGACCAATCATGATTGATAGAAATTGTCAGCAGGACTCTTTATTTTACCATTCCTTTAATTTATTTTTGAGTATTATATTTCACATTCTATTTACTACTGCAGCTATGGGAGAAAGCTAACAAGTTGCATTCCAGCATAATGAAATTATATCTTATAGAACATAAAATCAAGTTTGCTTAAAAAAACAGAGTAATGTGAACTGAATGCTTTGGGTTTGGTTACATCCTGCCTGAATTACGCAGGGGAATACTGGCTGGTGGCCCACTGTATCATCTGCCAAGATGCATTGTGAGCCAAGAGGCTGTATAATGGTCAAACAGTAAATCTATACTTTTCCTGTGAAAGGTGAAACAGACATAGGTTGTTATTTATGTAACTACCTGTGAATGAGAAGAATTGTAGTAAGTAATACTACTAATCACTCGCCCCAGTCAGTCATGGTACTATATGCAATGTAATATGGATTTCTTTACCTAACAGTAGCTTTGAAAAGAATACAGTTTTTTTGTAAATGTCAGAAATAACAAAGTAGTAAAACATGCAGATAATGAATATGATAAAAGGCACTTAAAGCACATGACCCCATTTATACAGAGCTCCATTGCTGCTAAAACTGTATGTGTTACAAAACTGGTGGGTCTTATTCAAAATCATTTTACTGCAGTTTTGTTAAAAATCTCAATGTGCAATTTATATATTAAATGAACAGAAGTATTATGTAATAACTAATTTTGATGTTAGTTATGTTAAAAGATGGTTTGTATTCTGCAGCTGTGAGCATAGGTTGGGAAATGACCAAGTCTAGCTGATCAAGCCTTTTATTTTATTATCATGGATTCCTCTTCCACAGCTGCTTTTAAAATTTGTGGGAAGCAAATTATTTCTCATACTGCATATGTTGCCCATCAGGTGAGTGATAACATGGAAACTGTAGGCTGGGTGTAAGAATTCAAAAAGTATATTTAAAGTCCTCTGTGTGCACAGAATTAAAAAAAATGACCTGTAAGAGGCTGTGTGTGAAGCCAGCTGTCTTTTGTTACCATTGTCATTTGGACACTGTAAGAGCAAAACTTTGTCAGCACGTTTTCTATATTAGAAGATTTGATCTGCAAATCTCAGCTGCTCTGTTCATTATAAATCTCTTGTTTTTGTCCATACACTAGCTCCACTATAGGTTGGAAGGGCTTAAAGATGAACTGAGGAGGAATAGAGGCTACAACTCGAGAGTAACTATTACTGCTCAAAGGAGCTGTTTTCCATTCGCAAACATTGCTTTGCGCTATGGGTTTGGGCTCCTTTTGTTCCTCCACTTTGTTGAAGACTCTCTCTTGACTTCCATTTTACTTCTTTAGCACTGTCTTTGTCTGCTAACATTTTTCCTCCTTCTCTAGTAGCTTTTATCTGTGTCCTTTGGATCACATATTTTACTTTGTTTTAGTAGATTGTTTCAAATGTTTTGTATTTTTGGGTTTTTTTTTTCTTTTTCTTTAGGACTGTGTTATCTCACTGAGTTTCATTCCACAGTTTGCTGAATTGCTTGGTTATTTTGCAGCAGGCCCATTCCTCGTTTTTTCTCTTTTCATATGGTTTTCAGTGAGAAATAAGAGAGCCTCTTCCATTTTAAATAGCAGTCTTACACACATAGGCCCATGTCTCCTTTTGAACACACCATCTTCTGCCTTGCCATGTCCATCCTGCTTCTCTCTCTCTCAATCTGTGCTGCTTTCTCTCTCTTGTGCTTTCTTTCCTACCATTATACCATCTTTTTGGTCCAGAATTGTCCTTTGGTAAATTATAGATAAATATTTACTTCTTCGAAAGAGAGATCATGTCATGCCTTTGAAATCTTGTAAAACAACTCTGGGCCAAATTTGGGCATCATTAATATTTTGTTTGCAGTTTTCTTATATAATGGTTTTGGTGGGAAGGAGGGAGGGTTTGGGGATTTTCTGTTTGTTTTTTTAAACAACAGTTTTCTTCAGGGAAGGACACCATAACCCACTCTAAGTTGCAACATTACTTTCCATAAGTTATTCCATTACAATAAGTAGACTGTTGCACTGTAGAATCCAATTTTTTTATGTGAATATACATTTGGGGCAAGCTGCTGTGGAACAGAAGAAAGAGGTTTAGAAGTTGGGCCACAGTTGGTTTCAGCTTTAAATGATTGTTCCTTTCTGAAGACTTTTGAGGGTTGATTGTGTACCATTCTTCATCAGTTGTTAGATCATACAAATTTAATTTGTAGGCAATTTTTCTGCAAATTGAAACTAGTCTGGAAGATAATCTGTATTCACTCCTTCGCTTCTTCAGCAGAGGCAAATGTTCTGCAGGGAAATTATACCCTCAACAGGACTTGTGCTATTCCACTTCTTTCACCACTGTCCAATTTTACTTTATTAGACCTTTCATTGAAATTTAGCAATACATTTGTTAATAAAGTACAAAAGAGTAGGATTCTGTTCATACCCTCTGAGAGGATTGTCTTCCTGTGAATTTTACTTTAGCTGGGGTATTGTCCACACAAAAAGCTTTTTATTCAGATTTTACCAATTCAGTAAGCTGACCTGCCAGAAGATTGATTCCTGTTCAGATTAGTTCATCCAAGAAGTTGCAACTTCAGTGTTGTTATACAATGTGTTATCTTTCCAAACCTGAGAAGAATTAACAAGAGCTGATGCTTCAGGATAGATAAATGCCAAATTGTGTCATATTTACAGGACTGATACTCTTAAAAAAAGAATTAGTTTTTTAAATCTGCATGGTAAATAGGTGGAACTCTAAATACCCAATGTTACTAGAATATTAGACCAATGTGAATCCTCCAATTTCCCTAGAGTCAGACTAATGTATCTGGAATAGCACAGTGGCAGCTAAGCTTCAAGGAAGAGGATTTGTTGAGAAACCTGTTGGCATTCTCACACAGTTGCTTTTTAAAGTAGAATGGCACTGTAACATTCATATTGAACATAGCATTTAGTTTAACAAGACAGAAACAACTGAGTAAATATATCTGGCTCCAGCCAGGAGCTGTTAATACAATTGTGAGTTGCTTACACAATTGCAAAGAAGACTTATTAAATATCTTCAGAATTAACACAATCTAATTTGAATATTTAAAACTCTTTCTATAAAGCAGATCACGATAATATGTTAGTATTTTGTCTAATCATAAAACAGGACGTAGATTCAGAGTTACTGTAGTTACAATTTTATAAGAAAATGTGGATTTTTTGGTTTAAAACTGGAGCTTAACATGTAATTTTGACCACTGTGTTCTTTGATTTTACTCTATTATCATCCTTAGGCCATTGTTTCTTTTAGGGGGGGGGGGAGGCGGGGAGGAAGAGTGGAGTCAAATTCCTGTATCAGATTCTGACCATCAGCTACTACCCTTCTGCTTAAATATTTTATGCAGAATATGTAAGAACATTGCTGAAAATATGTATAGCCTCTGTCTTTGATCCCAGGAGCTTGCCCATTATATCTTTGTATTTTGCATTCTTGTTAACTTCTGTAGCTCATAGACTCTCTTCTTTCTCTGCAGGTCCAGTCCAGATGCAGCAGCAAGGAGAACATCCTCAGAGCAAGTAAGTTCTGAAACTCATAGCTCTATTGAGAAACTAAGAGAGGTCATAAGACAGCAAATGACAGTCAGATGAGAAGGATATGGTTGGGACATAAGTGGGTTTGCAGAAGAAATTAAGACAGCAAAATTCAGTTCAAAGAGAAAATAGAAGCGTAATTAGGTCATAGTGTTCATGTGTTGATGGATAGTTGCTTTCTAATTTTTCTTCCAGGTTGTTCATCTAATGACCTGGAGGTCTGTGTTATTTGTGGTGATGTATTGTATATGTTCACATGTGTGCAAGCTTTATGGGCAAAAAGAATCAACACTCAAAGACAATGAAAATGGAAATTCTAAAGTTGAATATATATATGATTTCTATTTTCACACTTGACCATGAAATTGAATGTTGAATTGCATAAAACCAAACAAAAAACATGCAAAAGTGAAGAATTCAGATTTTATTCAAATCATCTGTTTTTTAATTTGCACAATTCCTTTACTTCGTTTTATGGGAATTTTTCCTAGTCTGAAGTTTGATCCACCATATGTGTGTGTGTACATATATAAAAGAACAGAAATAAGAAGTTGTTTTAGTGATGAGAGAAAGCTGTCAGGAATTTTCTACATTATGCAACCAATTGACTTTGCTGCTTCAAAGCTAAAGGATTATTTTGTCATACAAAATGCTGCTAAATGTGAGTAGTTATTTTTAGAGTGATCTGACATTTCACATTAGTGAAAGATAAATTGGGAAGGTCTGAAGAGTTGTTTAATGTCATTTACTTGTAATTAAAAAATACCACTTAGTAATTTTAGAATTTAAAAAAATATTATTAGTTTGTCTCCAGGTCTGTTTAAATATATGATATCTCTAAAACAAGAGGTAGCATTTGTAGGAAGAAATAGGGAGAGAGAAGGATTAGTAGTCACACTCGCATCTCTCTTCCTTTCTTCATTAAGGTTATTCATGCTAGTGTTAAACCTGAACAGTTTCTGTTATTGAGTGTGTATTTTCTTGGTTTCTCTTTTAGAAATAATGGGTGTTACTTTTGGTGTTGGAACAAAGTTGTCAGAGATAAGGGGATTATATCCATTGACAAAAAAAAGTGTTGAAGAACACGCATATCAATACGTTTTAACAGAACCTTTGACTTAAGCAAATGGCATGGCTCGGCCTTCCGAATCTGAAGGTAGTACTCTAGGCACTACTCAAAGCATTCAAAACCTCTGAATTCAGTCTTGTTTTAAGGGTTAAAGAGGTGAAATGTTAGTCTGTGAAGTAGCTAACAGTGAGGTTTAGGCAGCAGTAAAACATAAACATAAAAGCACTTAATGGGTGTAGTATAGGTTTGCCGCCACAAAAT
>NW_009932332.1:16121-17870 GCF_000696875.1 Nestor notabilis | reverse complement strand
TGCCCCCAGCTTTCACTGCTGAACCATATTTTCCTAGAATCTTCCTTCATTTTTTCCATCTTTTCCTTTTAAGAAAACAGTATCTTAATTTATACAATCAGGATAAAGTTTTTAACATATATTGTGTGGAATCTGCTGGACTTGCAGAAATTACAGTGCTGCTAAGCAGGGTTTCTTTATGCGGAGAAAGGTAGGGAAATTTGAGTCGCAAATGCTTTTGTTTTCCTCATTTTTGTGAGGCTGCTAGCAAATTACAGGTGTAATAGTGGAAAATGTATGCTTGGAGGGACATCCCTACTGTTAAATCCAGGAACACAGTTTTTCCACTAGTTACACTTTTATCTTACAATAATTTAATTTGGATCATTTCTGCCTTGTCTGCTCATGAGAAAGTCATGTTTAAGAGTGTGAAAAATCTTAATATAGTTAAAATATATGTCATCAGCTGTTTCTCTCTTAGTATGCCGACTGCTATGTTAAGGAAAGGAATTAGGTCAGAAATAATTTGTGTTTGACAAATTCACGGTGCCTGCTTTTACCATCATGTTATCTTCTAAATACATGCAAAGAAAATGTTCAAGTAATTTTTTCCAGCATCTTTCTTGGGACTGGAAGTGGGCAGTTTTATTTGTCTCTACTTCTACCTCTGAAAGACGGTTACTGTGTTAACGGCAGAAAATAAATTCATCAACAGTCTCCCACATAGAGAGACAAGCATGCGTCAGTGATACTCAGAGGTGACAGCTAACTGATTTCATTTTCCCAAAAGTGCCACATTTATTTCAGTAAAGTGGTTTAAATGAACATCACCGTATACATCTACACACTGTAGCACACATTAACGCGGTGCTCCCTCATTGCAGGTCACAGTGCTGTTGACATTACCAAGGTAGCAAGAAGACACCGCATGTCTCCATTCCCATTGACATCTATGGACAAGGCCTTCATCACAGTTCTGGAGATGACTCCAGTGCTTGGAACAGAAATCATCAATTACAGAGGTATTTTAAGGAGGATTCTTTGTGAGGATTAGGGTGGTTATTTCCTTATTTTACAACCTTCTTAAGTAATTGCTCTTTTGTTAATGTCGTCTGAGGTGTCTGAGACACCACCCTCTCCAGGAGAAACTGCTTTAGGAAATGCCAATAGCAGGAGCAGAAGTCTCCTTTCCAAGTCAGGAGAATGTTGACTGAGCTCAGTGCTGCTCCCTGAAGGAATCTGTAATGGAGCTGTAATTAAATATATAGATGAATTTTCTTCTAGTTTTATATGCAACAAAGCTAAATCATAGAAACCACAATATGCCTTAGTGGTTAACACTGGACTTCTGTAGGGGTGACGTAGGTCCAGGCTGCACTGTGATTGTTCACTCTGTTCTCTTACTATTGGAGATTCTCACTAAACCCCCTTTCCAATCTGAGATTAATGATGAAATAAAAAAATACATTATATATGTATATGTGTGTGTGTACATGTGTGTGCTCATGTATGTTTGCTAAAAAAAATGTTCATTTTGAAGAACACAATCTTATGAATTAAGAACCAGCTTTTCATTTAGTTATCTGTTAATTTATTTTTCAGTTAATATACCTGTAATTTCAGGAGATAATAAAAATGTAGTCTTGGAGGTCTGAATGCCACCTAACTCTACTCAGAAAAGCATTATTGTGCTGTGTTTGGATTTTTTTGTGATTTTCTGTCTTGAATTAACACTGGGGTCCTTAAATTTATCTTTCAGGAGCACAGTTT
>NW_009932332.1:13753-16090 GCF_000696875.1 Nestor notabilis | reverse complement strand
AAGTGAAATATTTAAAGTGCTAGCATTGCAATTTCTTTCATTAACAAATTACCTAATTAATTTTAACCTGATTTATTTACATTACTAAACATACTATGTAGTATTCATCCTCATAAATAAAGCTGTTGAATGTTACTCTGTAGGAGTAGCCAGTAGAGTCCTGAGTTTATTCTTGTTTAAGTCAAGGCATGCTGTAGTCTCTCAAATACATTCTTTTCTAACAAAGGAGGAGGATGAATAAGGATATTTTTTGAAACATGGCTGTTACATTGGTGGGAGTATTGCTTAGTGCCTGTATAGCTCATTTAGCCTCTTCCATATTAAGAAAAAAAAAAAATGGACCGTCCTAAAACATTTTACAAAAGTGCCATAGAACAAAGGCATCTGAAGCATTTTTCCCACTTGCCATTATCAATATCTGGTATGAAGCCCCCAGCTAGCCTTTTATTCCATCTGAATTCGGTTACCTGAACATTGCTCCACCTATAAGTTCAGTTTTTTAGACAGCATGATAATGATTATTCTTCTGAAATTAAGAAGAGGCAGAAGTTTAATTGATACTAAAAGTACAAAGCAGAGGCAATCCACACTCCATGGTTTAAGCCTCAGAATGAAGCAGTTTTACTGGTCTAGTCCATGAGCCCTGTAACATCTATAGAGTTTGGACATATTTTTACACTGGTTATTCATTTTGAACTAGGTGATTATTTTGATAGCATTGACTTTTGGTATCACACGAAAGTGCTACCAGGGCAATATTTACAAAATGGGAGCAAATCCATCACCTCTAGTGCAATCTGTCTCACTGCTTTATCACAGTACTGATACCCTGAGAAATCAAAGTTCTTCCCAGGACTGTACCAGTTTCACCAGACAAGCTTTAGAAAATACCCAAATTTAAAAAGTTGTTTTAATGTAAATCTCCATTTTGTGTTACAATCAGAAAGCTATGGGCATCAAAAGGGGCAGTTTGATGACATGAAAGCATTTCAAAACATCTTTTTTTAATTACAGTTAATCAAAATAAGACCAAACAGTGTATTTCTAAAATAATTACTCAAATAAAGGAGAGTACAGAGATACTTCACATTGTCCTTTAGTTCCTGACTTGATTCATGTTAAACGCCTATGGCTTCAGCAAATAATTCTTACATTTTTCTCTCCTTAATGAAATTCATTCCCGCTACTGGCTGGCCATTTATTCCCTTCAAATATTGCATGGCAGAGTGCCAGGAACATGCTGTTCAACTTTGCTTTAATTGGTGTGATTTTGCATGTAGACAAGAACTAAAATGAAGACATAACATGCCTGCTAAAATTAGAAGCATCACTTTTGTATGAGATTTTGTGCGTCTGTGAACAGAGGGTGTTTTTAGTAGGTCTTTGATAGCTGCCTTTTCTATGCTATAATTTAAACGTCTGTGCATTCTTTTTTTCAGTGCAAACGTACACGCTTTTGTGAGCTTTCTAATAACTTCTATATTGTTTGTCATGGACAGTGGTACACAGTGATGCGCAGGCATACTAATAGCCATCATAAAGATGCTTTTCTAGTTGCTTTAACAGATGCTATCAGCATTTTCATGGCAATACCTGTTTCAAAAATGCAACGAGTCGCCTCATGCCGAAAGGTGATACATATGGATGTGAGCATAATGACGTTATAGTTATTATAATTATAATTAATTACTAAATCATTTTTTGTAATAAGTAAAATATAACTTCAATTTATAATACCAGTTTACTGGAGCTGAACACTTTCAAATCAAGTTATCCATTTAGTGGGCAATGTTAGGTCTTTTGCCTTCCCAACAAATCCAGAACAATATCAAGTTCCCTATCTGTAAAACAAGAAACATACTTTATGTCTTTCTATTTTGGCGTGTCTGAAAGATCATAATCTATAAAGTACATATCCCCGTAAATTCTCCTGGCAGATATATTCATGTGTTCTCTCATTCCTTCATATTTTCAGCTTGATATTGCCTTCCTGTACCACAACACACTCCTAAGAGCTGTGGCCTCTATTAAGCAATAAGCTTCCCTTCTCCACATAGACATATTATACTGGAATCAGGCCAATCTCAGTAGTTCTGACCCTTGCGCCCCTTCCCAGTCCATCTAATCACACATGTAATAAATATTCTTTCTCGCTCACCCACTGTATGAAGGGATGAGATATATACTTTCCACTCTGGTCCACATCATACTACAAAAAGAAAAAACCTCTTGCTAGTGCCATAAAAGCAAACAAGTAGTGCACACTTGACTGAGGGTAAAGTAATTCCGATCAGTCTCTACAGGGAGGCTGAGCCAAATTACAGCTCATCAGTCATA
>NW_009932332.1:0-13722 GCF_000696875.1 Nestor notabilis | reverse complement strand
GAAAGAGTATGTTAAAATACTTAGAACTGTAATAGTGTAAATTTACATAAATAATCCTCACACTTAAATGCACTCGCCCTCCATTAAGCAGAAATGCTGCCAGCAATTGGGCAAAGCTAATGTATTGTGAAACTTCTTTGTCAATTTATGGAAACTTATCCATCATTACTGTTTATATTGAGTCCTCTGGGCTCAATCTATCACCTCTCACCTTTTGCAGACAAGATTAACTTTTGAAATGTTATTTTTAAAGGTTTTTAAAAAAACACTAACTTTTTTTTTTAAATACAAGAAGGTTTGTATTTTTAAGAGATTTCAGGAGAAAAACTTGTCTTGATGAAACAAATACTTGTTTTTTCCGTCTGATCCTATATCAGAGCTGTTACCTCTGGGTGTGGATACTTGGCATTCAGACCTACTGTCAACAGTTTCACCGTAGCCAGGAACACAGACTTACTGAAGAAATCTTCCATCGGTACTTTCAGAGTCCAGTCTTTTTTCATTTATGTAGAGGCAGAAATCAAAACCCCAAGAGATCTATTCATGTCCCGTAGACATACATTTCATCGATCAGAGCTCACTGCTGTTCATGGGTCTCTTTTCCCTTTCTCTAGCCATAATGATATGGAGCGTGTTCTTTTCTCTTTATTTCTCTTTTCTAGATGGGATGGGCCGGGTCCTTGCACAAGATGTATATGCAAAAGATAATCTACCGCCATTTCCAGCATCAGTAAAAGATGGCTACGCTGTCAGAGGTAAACTCTCGCTTTGTAAGCATGCAGTATAGTGTCTGTAAAACCACTTTAGAACGTGCTAGTTCACCTGTTTTGGATCCAACAATGGTTATTTTGGTTGACATTTTATTCAGATCATTGCTCATTATGTACAAGGCAACTGTCTTGAAGGAAGACCATAAAGTTGAATTCAGATCTGTTAAGTGTATATATATGTACGTGCATAAATGTATATCAACGTGTGCTCATGGACTTGCACCTGTGTTTACAGTGAGGTTCTTGGAAATATAAAGAATTCAGTGGAGTAACAGAACATCTGTTTCTGGATGACAGATTCTTCTTCTCTTCATCTGGTTTTGATTTGATCAGGAATTTCTTACAGTTGAACGGGCAGAGGTCCAGCTTTCTATTTATGAATTATTGTGTGATTGAATTAGAGGATTTTCAAAAATACTGTATTCTTATGGAGGCACCTCAAAAGAAGAAGTCATTTTTACTTTAAAAATATTGCAGTTCCTGTATATAAATAAAATTAGTAGTGTGACTTTATGGAGCAAGCAGTGAGTGGTTTCCCAGGAGACCTGAATCCATTCTCGCTTTGCCACTAGAAGCTGCATGATTTTGAATAACTTGCTTCTCTGTGCATCAGTTATTCCCTTTGTAAAGTAAGACTAACGATATTCACCTCAGATATTTATGGAGGAGAATTAATATATACATGATTGAACATTATACCATTAGTGATTTCATTGTGGTAGGGGTTGAATCATCATAATACCGTGTTTAAATTTGAACACGATGGCAAACTTTCTTCTAGGGACATTAAAATACCTTTTTTATTACTGGCTGCTGAAACAGTGGAAGACAACTGTCCATGAAATAGACTGTCTGCAAACCCAGGCAATGGATGTAATCCAATAGATTCCCTATGGATTTGATATCAAAATAAAAATCCAGGTCAACAAGATGACTTTGACTCCAGCTGTCTGTTATCTCTGTGTGTGAGAGACAGGCAGACCAAAGTGACCAGTAATAGCAGCAAGGGAGCAGATGTAGCCAGAAAAAAATTCAGGTAATAAAAAGCTAAGAAAAGCTAAGAGAGGAAGCTCTGAGTAGAATGCTGACTGACAAAGGCTTTGGGATCAGGTAAATGCTATCTGGCAATGATTGCTACAAAGTAAGGGAAAGCACAAGTACAATCTCAGTAAATAGACAGAATAAGCAGAGTGATCACGATTGCCATCTTCAACAACTTCTGTCAGAACCAGCACAGAAGACCCTAATTTTGGTGGTGGATTCAAATAGAGTAACAGTAAGGTACTTGAATGCATCCAGAGGAAGACACCAAAGCTGGTGAAAGAGCTGGAAGGCATGTCCTTTGAGGAGCGGCTAAGGACTTTGGGTTTGTCTAGCTTGGAGGAAAGGAGACTGAGGGGTGACCTCATTGCTTTCTACATATTCCTGAAGAAGGGAACTGGAGAGGGAAGTGCTGATCTCTTCTCCCTGGGATCCAGTGGTGGCACGTGTAGGAATGGTTCAAAGCTGTGCAAGGGGAGGTTTAGACTGGACATTAGGAAGCATTTCTTTACTGAGAGGGTGATCAAACACTGGAATAGGCTTCCTAGAGAAGTGGTCAATGCCTCAAGCCTGTCAGTGTTTAAGATGCATTTGGACAATGCCCTTAATTTGCTTTAACTTTTGGTCAGCCTTGAATTGGTCAGGCAGTTGAACTAAATGGTGACTGTAGGTCTCTTCCAACTGAAATACTCTGCTCTGTTCTGTTCTGTTCTATTCTATTCTATTCTATTAAAGCTGTTATCTCAAGATATGAGAAACAAAGCTTGTAGACAGAGATAATATTGACTACATTAATGGATATTTTTGACAAAAAAAATGAAGGCTTAGCTTTCAGTCACATAAAACTGTCTGCCAAAACCTGTTCCACTTCTTACAAGATATATCAGTTGCTCACCACCTATAAACTTTTTCTCCATATCATTATTAATCAGGGAATAAAATCTAATTCAGTAGCATTTTACCAGGCCTAAAATAATTCAGCTGTTAGGGAACTTTTTTCTCTTCTTTTGCTGGATCATCCCAGGGTATTTTTTTCAGGGAAGGTCTGACAACTGTATTCAGTAGCATTATATGCATTATTCAAGGACAAGTGGTTGAAGAGTCCTTCTCCACTTTTTTTGTTTTAGGGTTTGTTCTAAAGCTCATGGATTAGGCTGTTTTGCAGGGTTTTAAATTTAAGTTAAAACTTGACTAAGTACCAGAGATCCTCATCTGCAGAGTTGCAGTTGATGTATGAGTACGAATGTGATAAATTGTTATGTAGACTGAATGGGCAGTTCTGGTGTCCTCAACATAAGAAGGACATGGAGCTGTTGGAGCAAGTCGAGAGGAGGGCCACAAGGATGATGGAGCACCTCCTGTATGAAGACAGGCTGAGAAAGTTGGGGCTGTTCAGCCTGGAGAAAAGAAGGCTGCGTGGAGACCTCATAGCAGCCTTCCAGTGTCTGAAGGGGGCCTACAAGCATGTTGGGGAGGGACTTTTCACCAGCAACTGTAGCAACAGGATAAGGGATAATAGATTCAGACTTAGACAAAGGAAGTTTAGGTTAGATATGAGGAAGAAGTTCTTTACCATGGGGGTGGTGAGGCACTGGAACAGATTGCCCAAGGAAGTTTTGAATGCTTTATCCCTGGCAGGTTGGACAGGGCCTTGGGTGACATAGTCTAGTGTGAGGGGTCTCTGCCCATGTCAGGAGGATTGGAACTAGATGATCTTAAGGTCCTTTCCAACCCTAACTATTCTATGGTTCCTGAAAGAAATTCTTCTCAGTATGATATGGTTATCTGACTGTATATTAAGGGCTTTTGAAATAAACTAGAAGATACTAAGGTAAAGTTTGTCACTGGTTAGACTTCATCTCTGGAAAACCAACTTTTGACAGTTTCAGATTTAAAATTAATAAGAAGACATATTGAAATATGATCATATGAACCCGGTTTGTCTGAACACTCTTGGCAGCATGCCTGCTGTCCTTGGACAGGGAAGTTGCTTGTGCTCCATACATGCTTTACACCACAGTAAAAGGCGTGTAATACCACTAGTGCAACTTGCCAAAAGAGCTTCGAGGCAGGCAGAAGCTTGAACTTTTTTAATAATGGTGCGTTTGTTGTTCCTGTGAAAGTACAGATTTGGCTAAATTAGAAGTCCTGGAGACTTTCAGTTTGTTAAATCAATCATCTCTGACTTTTAATTTTCAGAATGGCTTCAGTGAAAGGTGTAAGGTAACTAGTTCGGTGCTAACTCCTAACATTACAAAAAGAAGCACAACTCAAGACTTCTAATGTGGCAGTCCAAGTTGCACTGTCTTAAGCCCTATTGCTTTTCAGAAAATGCGAAGCCTGTAAGGTCATCTACGCAGTCTGTAACCATTGCATTTGTCCACATTTTCCTCCAAAGGCAGAGATAGAATCTAGAAATATCAGTATTTACAAAATATGTGATATCTCTGTGTTAGTTTCACAAAGAAAAAGATTTGTTCATGGTGGCCATGTTTACAAAAATAATCTCATGAGCTCTCTTAATTATTTGTTATTAATGTAACACCTCCTAATCAGCTGTTACTTGATCCCTTATGTTCACTTAAAAGTATTATAGAACATGTAATTTTCAAAAGAATAAGCACAACTTAAAAGGACCTAAAATGTGAATTGCTTGCCAATGCTGACACTGAAGAACTGAGTCTTAGATCATTCTTTGGTTCTCCTGCTCTTAATTTCTAATGCCATTGTTTGTTTGGTTCAGCCTTTACCATTTGTATTGTTCATCTTAACAGCTGCTGATGGCCCAGGAGATCGATTCATCATAGGGGAATCCCAGGCTGGTGAGCAGGTGAGCACAATTTCTTCTTTTTTTCTTTTTGTTTTTTTTTTTAATGCACTTTTTTTTCATAATATACTGCGTAGTAGTTTTTACAAGCCTTGCTAGTGCTCCAATAACTCAGTATTCTTGGAGGTGGCATGAAGTAGGACACAGCTGTACCTACTCTCCTGCTATGTGCCTTGGGACATAATTTCAGAAAGGGAGGTAGTACGATTACATAAGGAACTAACAAGGATATCCCAAAATACTTCCAAGCATTGTGCTGGCATGTCTGATTGGAGTGTATACAGTAATTTTTTGCCCTAGTGCAATGTTAGAGGACATAAGGTTTCTAGTGACATTACAATTCATACACAGAGAAAAGCATTATTTAAACCCTATTGCTGACAGATTTTTAAAGGGGCATCATCCCAATAACTGTTTCCAGAAGATGCTCACATACTTCACACTGATCCCTACAAAAGAAAGTGTAAGAATTCTGTATGAAGCCTGTAAAAAAAGATAATTATCAGAACAAACTTTTGGAAGCCAGTCAGGAGCCAGGTTTGTGATATTGCTGTGGTATTTTGCTTGTTAAATTAAGAGCGTTTGTGCACCTTAGCACATTCATGGATTGAGTTTAAGAGCAAGTTGGAGCAGCATCCATTCATGACCTGCTGTGCTATATAAATATTCATGAATAGACACAATTTGTGATTTGCTTTCAAACTCAAGAGTACATTTCATTAAATTGCTGTATTAATACTGGGGTAATAGCAAAAAAAAAGTATCAGTTATGTTCAGCCACTTTTATTACTCTGTCAATTTAATTATACATGCTATCTTCTGTTCAGGAGAGCATGAGTTAGTCCAAAATATTTCTCCAGCTATTTCAAGTCCCAGCTTATAATTCTGTATATTGTATATGAAATGATGGAGAAAGGGAAAAAATAACAGGAAAAAACGAAGAATCGGTCAGTTTTAATGAGGATTTTATAGTGTGGCTATTTTGACTATTAAACAAAAAACTCCAAGTAAAATAGATGTATTTTAAAAGTTGTTTCAGGTTTTAGAAGTATTAAAAGTTACAGGATTATTCAATTTTTTAAAAAATGGAGTTGAACTGTCTCTAACTGTGTATTAGATATTTATTTTGGCTAATCATGATAGATACACAGAACTGTGAAAATTATTCTTGCTGTAGTTCCCATCCATCATTATGAATTATACTTTGGTATAATAGACATCTTCTCAATACTGATATTCATGTGAACATAGATTAATTAATATGTTACACAAAATACGTAAAATTACTTTAAATGCTAAAAAAAGTAAACTAATGAATTTCACAGGTTTTTACGTGCCTTGGATTTTTAGCCCTTCTGTCTGCATTTCTAAGCATTAGTCTGGAATCCAAAAGGCTGATGACTATTTCTACAACTCCCTTCATAGTCACTATAAAATAGCAAGAACCAACAGAGTAACCTGCTGAATTACCACTCCTATCATTATTCAGCTGTCATCAATATTATCATTTTGCTAGTTAGAAAATATAACAGCACAGCGGTGCTAAAAAACAGGGCTGTTGAAGCTGTGTCTAATGGGGAAGACTGCGCACAGACTTAAAGGTTTCAAATCCTAATGAGTTCAGCCGGTTTGTACAGCGGACAGCAGGTTTGTACAGAGGATAAAAGGGCAAATGGGATGTTGCTTCCCTCCTTCAAAATTCAGGAGTTCACAAATGGTTCTCTACAGGGACAGTCTGTCCTCCCAGATTACTGGGAATAGGAAGCCTCTCTGGCAAGGAACAAAAACTGGGTGGGAGGAGGCTTGCAGAGAGAGAATAATTCTGAAAATACCATCGGCAAGTTAGAAAAATGAGGCTGTTGACCTCTGAATAATTGGTCGTTTTTTTCTTGAGCCAACACAACTTCAGGTTCATCTCCTTCCCAAGAAATTATTTATAGCCTTGGAAGGCTCCTCAGTCTCATTTCACCCTTCAGTCACTCTCAGCAGCAACATTCTGCTTTTTATATTACAGACCAATTAACAGAATGATTCACAGCAGGGAGTTCAAAATGGGTTTAGATTTGGCTCCTCCTGTAGGGCAAAAGGTTATGTAAATGCTACATAATAGAGAGGAAGAAAATGGGACTGAGAATTGCAGAGAGGTCGTATAGGCAAGTTGCACATTTCTCTATCAGTTTGTAAATTGTGTATTATTTTCTGATTTCCATTTCCAGGTGGCTGTGTTTATGTTAACAACCACTTTTTATTTTGTATTGAGGAAACCTTTCAGACACTGTCCTGCTTTGGAGAGGCTAGGGCACATTTGAGAGTACTACTCATGAGCCATCCACATGGCCTCTGTGTGAAAAACTCAACCACAGGGAGCAGTGGTTGTCTTCCTAAAGATGTATGTAGCTGGAGTTTAGCATTTCGTGGAAGACTTTCTAAAGATGTTTGTAAGGGCCACTGTGACTAATCAGATGTAATATAGGATGGAAACAGGCCTCCTATTAACTTTGGTCTATTTAAAGAAAGGAGCATGGGTCAGTGGAAATCACACAGGAGAGGTGTGATATGTGCGAGAGAAAATGTCAGATGGGGGCTGTGCTCCGTAGATTATGTCTGGTTTTTGTTCAGTGACTGAGATTAAATAGATTATAAGTGATGAAGGCAAGAGACAGAATCCAATAAAATCCCTATTCCAGGTAAGCATGAGACCTCAGAGGCCTTTAAAAGAGCTTCTGTGAAATTGTTATACATTAATATGCTTTCTGAGAAGCAATCATTTATTTATCTTCATAGTCTCTAGC
Organism: Nestor notabilis; assembly: GCF_000696875.1. Taxonomy (NCBI): domain Eukaryota; kingdom Metazoa; phylum Chordata; class Aves; order Psittaciformes; family Psittacidae; genus Nestor; species Nestor notabilis. Next base: position 6,292 of record NW_009932332.1, on the reverse strand, counting down.
ACAAAAGAACACAGCTCTGGAGATTCACACACAAATCTGATGGTTGACTTTTGTTCATAAAGTTAATCTGATCAAATTCTCAAAGGAAAAAAAAAGGAAATTAAATATATGAGCAACACAACCAATTCTAAAAGCAGTTCTTACTGTATCATAAATTTGTTTAAATGTTTCACATCATTACATCTCAAAAAAATTAACTCATCTAGTAATAAACTCCAAGAGCATGAGTAGTTACTGCACATTTTATCACCATAGGCACTGATTTCTGGCAGAATTGTCGACATTTTGTATTTCTTGTGGTTCTTGAGGCCCAAAAAATGCATTTTAAATGGGAGAATATTTTTATACAACATATGCTGAAAATTGTCACTAAAGTCATCAGTAAGTCCAAAACAATTTTACCTTTTTATAATGTACCTGTAGACTGTACCTACAACAATAAGCGAAAGAGCTCCCATAATCCAAGGCATAAGATTTCCCTTTTGCAATTATTTTTTTCCATAAAAATCAAAATAACACACTAGACAAGATTATCTTATTTTCACCTTTAAATATCTTCAGTTATTGGCAGTATTTCAGCTGCTCATCCACAGCTCCTTACATTGTCTGTGGTGAGAAGTACCATTTTTTAAAAAAGTCTTATTTTAGTGTCATCTGGTTTAGATGCATACTTTAGGTAAAATGAATCTTGCCCTAAAAGCACAGTGACAGTGACATTTGTCAAATGTGAATTATTTGGGTTTTTTTAGTTAGGATTTTATTTATGTTCTTCCCAAAGGATGTTACATTTCTGTTACCCACAGAAAAGGGTCAAGATTCAATCAGCTCAAGGCTCAGTTCTTTCTTGGGATACATAGGTTACTGTGATACTATGGTAAACCAGATACAAGCTATTTCTAATCTCTTCCTGGGGCTCCTTACCCTGGGGCTTTCGTCCCAGTCAGCAGCTTTTGAAATACACACATTTCAAAGTAATACTCCTAATTCAGATGTTATGACAGTGCTAAAATGGAGTAGAAGAAGGGGAAAGGCAATCACAGCTTTGTGTAGCCGAAATGTTGGTCACTGGTCTAGAATTTGCAAATGTCTAACAGCCTCCTGTCACAAGTCATGGAGTAAATGACTGCAGGCAGTACTGCAGGTCCGTGGGTTGCTATCAGATATGTGCTAGTTGCAGTTTGAGAAGTCCTGGACAAACTCCAGTGCTGCATATGGAATATAGAGTCAATCTGCACATGAATTATACGTGTGACATGTACAGAATATGTTGGTCTGATCACAGCTTTGTAGATCTGCATGTAGCACATGTTCACTAGTAGCAGTAATGCCTAAACAAGTTGAGCTTACTAAAGTACTGCAGGGAGCAAGCATTCATATTCCAGCAATGAAATCTCAATCACCATACCAGCTTCTTTTTTAGAAAGATTTTCTTATATGTATTTATTTCTTAAGTTCTTATGATCAAATATGGCCAAATTTTACTCTGGATTTTGAAAAATGTGTATTAAAATATGCTGCCTGGTGAGAATTTTATTAAAACCATGTCATTTGTCTTACAATGTTCTGATATTTTTTCTATTCTTTGTATTACTTCTGCTGAAACTTTGTAATGTACTGTGACTTTACATAATTTTAGAATATTATCAATTTTTGGCTTTGCTAAAGTCACCCTTACAAAGATAGCTGTCTACCTTGCCTGGTCTCTCAGAGGATCCTTCTGTTGTGGACTTGCTGAACAACAAGTGCCAATCACAACTGCAGCAGTGCGCCGACGGCAATATCACACCAATAGAAACTCTCTGATTCCCATCCATAAGCTGATCCATAGACTGGAGATCCAAGGAGTGATCAGCAGGACCCACTCACCCTTTAATAGCCCCATATGGCCAGTGCAAAAGTCGAATGGAGTGTGGAGACTAACAAGTAGACTATCGTGGCCTGAATGAAGTCACACCACCATTGAGTGCTGCTGTACCAGACATGCTAGAACTTCAGTATGAACTGGAGGCAAAGGCAGCCAGGTGGTATGCCACCATTGATATTGCCAATGCATTTTTCTCAATCCCTTTGGCAGCAAAGTGCAGGCCACAGTTCGCTTTTACTTGGAGGGGTGTCCAGTACACTTGGAACCGACTGCCCCAGGGGCGGAAACACAGCCCTACCATCTGCCATGGATTGGTCCAGACTGCACTGGAACAGGGGCAGGCTCCAGAACACCTGCAATACATTGGTGTCATTATCGTGTGGGGCAATACAATGGAAGAAGTTTTTGAGAAAGATGTTGGCTTAATTCATTATTTTCATGGTGTTGAACTGTCTCTCAGTATGAGGAAATCTGCTCCAAAATGAACCAGCTGGTTACATTACTTATGAGCTGCTGGGGTTTTACAAGTGTGCTGGTAAAACAGAATGAGAATACAACCAAACTAAAGCAAAGAAATTTCAACCCTGAGGACCAGAGTACTCTGCAAAATATTTATGTACGGAGAACTACTTGGTTTTTGCTCGTGTAGGTTTCTAGAAGGTCACCATCTGTTATATTTCTGAGCCAGTTTTTTTTCTGAGCCAACCAGAGTACCAGTATATTGCTGCTTATGAAAGTTGTTCTTGTGATAGAAAGGGGGAAAATGTGAAGCCACCTAATACCTGAAAATATAAAAGAAGTCAGATCTGAATGACCTAATGATCTTTAAATACATTAAAGTTTATACCTGTTGATATGACTAGCAGTATATTGAAAACCACACCAGAAATAAGAACTTTAGTCTTTCAGATTACTTTCATAAAGTTCAAATGGTTTGAGATTTTTGGGGTTTTTTTATTTTTCAGCCAACTCAGACTGTGATGCCTGGTCAAGTAATGCGCGTTACAACTGGTGCTCCAATTCCATGTGGTGCTGATGCAGTGGTGCAAGTAGAAGATACAGAGCTCATCAGGGAATCAGATGATGTGAGTCACAAGTTAAAAATCATTTTACGTTTGTGTGCAATGGAAAATGGCTCATGATACAATCCTGTAAATACAGTCCTGCAGAAAAGCTCTTCTCAGAAATCTGAGGAATTTCACATCAGTTCCTAGTGGCAATTCTACTCACTTTTTCAGGCTGTGGTAACAGTACCACAGACCTACCTGTCTTGACATTGTTTTTCATCACAGTTGTCGAATGCTGACACCAAAGTATTTGGGAGCATGATTTGAGTGAAAGTCACATGCCTCCTGGAGATCCGTAACTACAGTCCAATTTGTGTGCCTAGTGTAATTGCATTTTAAAATATAGAGTAATGGCAGTCAGACATATTTCCTTCTTTTCTGCTGAGTCTACATTTAGCAGTAGAGCAATCTTTTTTGTATTTCAGGATCATCGTGAAACTCAGGACTTTTAAAGTTCCTCTAAACTCACCAAGTAAGAAAGGGAAAAGTTTTCTTAGAATACATATTGATCCCAGAACTGTACTTTGATATATTATGTTGCAGCATTACTGCTGATATAATTAAAACTGAATATGATTTTCTGTGGGAAAGTGAACTGGTTTAAGTCTGCAAAATCTGTGGGATAACTTGGATTATTTTGAACTATGCTATGAAGATGGTTCTGTTTTATCAGAGTTGGTCTCTTTTCAGCAAGGGTGAATTTGGTGGATTTTGGAGAATGTGTCATGTGCACATACCTTACGATAAATGCATATGTTTAAAATAAGGGGTTTACTATGTAGCAGGGGAAGTAAGTGCCCCCCAATTTTTATTAAAGTTTCTTCACTGTACCTCTGTGCTCCTTTAAGATGAGAAAATTACTGAATTTAAGACCTCTGAAAGCAAGCAAATGGATAAGGTACATAGAACATAGTCTTAACTCTGTTTAGTTCGAACAGATTTTCCAGTATACCTATAAAACATATTGCGCTCTATCTTACGGATGCTGCAAAATACCACAGGAAAAATGAGTACTACAATACTAATACTGTATGCAGTTGTCTTAAAGTAAAATGGTGGGTTTTGATGAAGTACAAGAGCTATCTGTAGACAACTCCATCCCAAGCAGTCCATCTTAGACTTCATGTTTAGACAATTCCTTCTGAACGATTACCTGTGATTTCAGGATACCATTGTCATGTTTTCCATCATCTGACAGATTTTAAGGCAAGAAGATAGTCCTTTTTTGACACAACTTCCAAGTTCAATTTTGGAATTAAGTATGTGCATGGTTCACTGCTCAAATCAGCTTTTGCTCTTCTGCTGTTCTGACAAGCTGTTCCACTTCACCATAGCTCTGTGCTAGCATTGCAATTGCAGCTGGGGTGTGAGCAGATGAATTCTAGTGTTCAAAACTGATAAGACAGCAAAACCTGAAACATACTTTCATGATCCTTTCTTATGCCTTCTTACTGTAAACACAAAGATTTTTACATCTGAGGTCAGCAAGCTGTCTAGGCTGGCCTTCTTCCTAACAGAGTCGGTCCTGCTTTGAGGTTACAGATGCGTATGTATAGATTATATCTTCCTGTAAAACACACTATTGCCTTCAGTGCTTGTTAATCATTCCATTAGCCTTACTGAGCAAGTTTTCAGTGGCCGTTGCCCACCTCATCATGAGAGGACTATCATGCTGCAGAGCAACATACATCATAACCTGATATTTTCTACTTCTTTGGATGACTCTCTTCCTGGATTCTACTTTTTCTGTCCGTGTTCTCCTGTGCATGTGAGAACATATTATTTGGTTATTCACTTAAACTGAGGTTCTTAGCAAATGGTCAGCCACCTTCAGCTTCCTTTTCCTGCCTGTGAGATAGTACCCTTCAGTTTCTACTTGTCCTTGAATATGCCACTCTACTAATTCTCTACATAAATAATAAGTATAGTTTCAATATTAAGTTATTTTTCTTTCTTTTTTCATGCCTGAGTGGCTACGTATTTCAAGAATATTTTTCTTTTTAGTGTTAAGAAATCCTTGAGGGCTGATATTTAACTAAAATGAAATCTTGAACATCTGAAAAATGTTCTTTTGAAAAGACAGAAAGTACTTTTTAAAGGAGCTCCTTGACCTCTAGTTGCAGTAGCAGTACTGAAATATCATAGCAAGCATTCCCCAAATGATTGTAGAAGTCACAGGTCTGAAAGGAATTGCATCTATGCAGCAGGAAGATAAATTTTCATGAGCTTTCCAAATGCACAATCATTGAGAAAGATCCCTGCAAAAACATGTCTGCATACTTTTCATTTTGAGTTTTTATGTCACCTTGTAGGAAAAAGGAGCCCAATGTGATCAACCAAAGCAATAGTTAGATCCTAGATCAAGATCAAGCATCAGTATATCAGGATGGATGCTGGCTGTTAACAACCATCAAAGTACAAAGACATAGTTTAAAGTATATTAATACACAGCAAGAAGAACACTGCCTGATACACACCAAATGGAAGAAGCCATACCTCCCTGCAAGCCTTACCACTAGCCACCTTTAATTCTCTTGTATTACTAAAACTTTCTGGAATATCCATCAGTTTCATAACTAATAATCTCCGCACGTCACCATGTTGTCCACAGTCACTTTTTACTGTGCTTTTCAAACCTGGGATTATAAAATTCCTAAAAAGCCATTTTTTCACCTTGTTTCCTCTAATACAGGAGTCTTAATTTATTAAGACCTTCTTTATTAATCAAATGTATCCTCTTGATTCCCTAGAAACTTCCTAGCTATCTTTAAATGTTATCAAAAATATGGAAAATTCGGATCTTCATGACTGGCCAACCACCCCCAGGCTTGTAAAAATAAAATAATACTTAGTCTAACTGTTGCCCCAGATTTTCATCACAAGCTAAAGCATCTTTTAGAGCTTCAGATGTGAATAAGGGAGATAAAAGGACATCCTGGGCATCAGCACAGCCATTTTAGATATTAGCAGCCAAAAATACTCTCTTCTCTTAAACAAGAGGAGCAGGTATAAAATAAACAGAATTTGTATTTAAAGCATATTTTAAAAATGCTGTGACAAAGTAAGAAATAAGATTTTTGAGGGTAGATGTTTTTGTTAATTTTCTGGGTTTGATTTATCCATTGTCACAGTAAGAAAACAGAATCGCAATCTGAACGTACCAACATATTCGTTAACTTTAACTTTGGGGACTTTAGCTTAAAGCACTTAGTTTGTACTCAGAAAATGCAGCCCGTATCATCTTTAAGAAGTGACATCTCCCAATATCCTATGCAACACTATCATTCCTGTAAAAATTCCAAGTGACAATGACGTGCCTGTTTGTCTTATCATCATAGAATCGTAGAATAGTTAGGGTTGG
>NW_009932331.1:12497-21101 GCF_000696875.1 Nestor notabilis | reverse complement strand
ACCCTAACTATTCTATGATTCTACTCTATGAACCTATATTCTGACTTCTTGGCCAAGTAGACCCAAGGGCTTGGGTGGGTCATTTATCTACATCTTGTTTAAAATCTCCAAATGAATTTTCACCGTGAGTCATTTATGTCTCCTCTCTGTCATTCCAAATAATAAAATATTAAATCCGCTGATTCCATAGCCATTGTCTTTGGAGTAAATTAGAGCTGCTTTAAAAATTACAAAGACTGCCAGGAGATCTGTTAGACCCAATTCATCCTCCACCTCAGTTCTTCAATTTAGTAACAGAAATAAGTCAACCCACAATATGTGTTCAGCACAGTCAGTCATGCCATCACATTGCCTGTTGTCACAGAGGCACTTAGAGTGGGATAGTGGCAAAACTGGAACTTCACTACTCAGTGACATAGATTTTATTTACTATGCAGGATGGTTATACCGGGTGGATGTGATTTTTATTGTATAACAAATACTCACCCTCTGTACAGACCACATTCACCAAACCAGGGCCTCCAGTCTGTGTGTGATTAGTACCATGGACTCAGGGAAACAGGACAGTCACTTCAGCTAGTCAAGGTGTCTTAAGTCTTGGCTGGTGACCTCACCTTTATGTTTAGTGGACTTTTATCTCGTCCTTCTGTACAGTTTTGGATACGTGTTCCCTCTCAAAGGGCTACTGTTTTCAGTGGTTTAGTTTTCAAACTCAGCTGGTCACCAGCAGCCTCATCATTCTTGTCACTCCAAGCCCATCTCTGACTTTATCTAGGTAAGTTTTTATCTGTATTACTGTCATATTCTACACATTCTGTCCTCCCAATCCAAATAGATTACATAGCTGTAAAGCTAGGAATCCATCTGTCTTTTTTTGTTACTTTTCTGTGCATACCTAAAACATTACAGGAGGGCAGATGCAGCCTGGATGCTTTTGGTAAGTTCCATCCTTCCCCCCACCTCCCCAGTTATGTGTACTTGGTTCATTTTCATAGCACATACCAGTCACCTCATGAGTTAGAACTGAGCAGATGTAGCCAAGCTCTTGGTTACCTGAGTGATGCTTTCAGGTAGATTTTATCCCATGACACTTGTTCATGTGTTCTTGAAAGAAGAGACTATGTAAAAAACAATGAAGCACAGAGGAGCACTGAACTGTATTACCCAATAGGTATCTTTATATGTGTTCAGGTGTCACCATTCAGAGGGCATCCCCTCTAAGGCATATATGGCTCTATACCAACCCAATCCTTGATAAAGGCAATTCACTAAACAGGAAACTTAAGACTTACGTTTTTTTTATCACTGTCATGATTATAATTGATTATAACTCTCCCTATTGCTGTCTTTTCTGGAAAGAAAATACGGTCTGAAATTGGAAAATTTGAAACTCCTTTTAGTTTTTAAATGGAATATGGAGAAAATGACTGCTTTTTTACTTTGAAATAAATCGAAATAAATTTACCTTACGATCAGCAGAGATAATCTGCTGTGTAAAAAATAACCTACCTGCTTTTTTTTTCCTTGTAATTTTGCTTTGATTCTTAGATGCTCCCCTCCAAAAGTAACAAGAGACCTTGAATTTATGTGAATTATGTGGGGATGTGGTGAATGTCACCCATTCCCTTTCAGTGTGCTCAAAATAGTGAAATACTAATGAGGCAGCAAGTTATACCTAACAATATATGATATCAGAGTGTACCAAATGAAGGTTAAGGAAATGATGAATAAAATACCTTTGATCCTAATATCCTTATAGTGCCTCTTGAGGCAACTGTTGCCAAACACATTTAAATCTGTGCATTATTAACCAGCTGCCTCTTGGGAGCTATGGAGTGTTCACATTCCTCGCAGGATGCCATTACACATCAACCGCCTTATATGGCGCTTGGTCTTTACATCTTGTAACTTCAAAATATAACTGGCCCTATATGAAAAACTATTTCTGTAATGCCAAGACATTTGTATTACAATGAAAAGTGCCAGTTCAATACAAAAAAGGCATGTATACCATTATGCACCAGCTGCCTCATCTAGCTGTTTGCAATTGCAAAATATAATAAAGCTCTTTATTAGACATGCAAAAATGAGATTAGAATCTGGATAGGTTTATGCTTAAAAGAGTTCTTCTTGTAACTGCGGAGAAGCCATGTACTTGTAAGGATTCTTACCCAGAGCACTGACTGGAAAGGTTATTTTAGAGATCTCTGCTTGCTTTGAAACATAAATGCTCTCTGTCCTGGGATCTTTGCTAAGACTTTGTGTGTGGCCAGGGAAACAAAATATGCAGAGAGAGAATTAGTACACCAGGAGAAAAAGAAGACAGAAGGGCAAGGGAAGACTTAAGATATGGTAAGCACCCCTCGCACCCAATGCATCCCCCCACAACCAATAAAAAGCCACAGACCTAAAACTTCTCTCTGCTTAAGTTTGGAAGTTTGGGGAGAGCAGGGAAGCACACAATGTGGAGGAAGAATGAATAGAATGAATGTATGGAAATTCAAAATAGGTAGTAAGGGACTAAATATTGAATTACAAATTATGAAGACATTTGTCATGGTTTTAAGCCCAGCCAGCAACTCAGAACCACGCAGTTGCTCGCTCCCCCCCACTCTTCCTTCCTTCCCCCACTCCTGGAGGGATGGGGAGGAGAATCGGAGGAATGTAACTCCCACAGGTTGAGATAACAGCACTCCAGTAACTAAGGTATAATACAAACCACTACTGCTACCAATAATAATGATAAGGAAAATAACAAGGGGAGAGGATACAACCGTTCACCCCCCGCCGACCGATACCCAGCCCGACCCGAGCAGCGATCTGGGCCTTCTGGGTAACTCCCCCCAGTTTATATACTGGGCATGACGTGCTGTGGTATGGAATACCCCTTTGGCCAGTTTGAGTCAGGTGTCCTGTCTCTGCTTCCTCCTGGCTTCCCCTCCTCCCTGGCAGAGCACCAGACTGAAAAGTCCTTGGTCAGAGTAAACATTACTTAACAATAACTAAAAACATTGGTGTTACCAGCGTTGTTCCCAGGCTGAAAGTCAAAAACATATCACTGCACCAGCTACTAGAAGGAGAAAAAATGACTGCTGTAGCTGAACCCAGGACAACATTATAACTCTTTGTACTATAATACAGTTATAATGGCTTCATAATTTTAGGTCTTAGTCCAAATGAGTCCAAATTTGAGGTCCAAATGCAAATTTTACGTCTTAGTCCACCATGTGGTATCATACAGTTTCAGCACCTGGTCGTTTATTACAGGAATTCATGATGTAATCCATAATACACAAATTCATAATTACTTGATGAAGGTATGTGAAGCCCAAACAGATGTTGTAGATCTATTTAGAATATAGAAATAAACATAATTTTGCAAGAATTCTCCATTTCTAATAGAGTTGCAGATTTATAAATGGGCACTTACATTTTACTCCTGGCTGCTGGATCTTTTTCTTTTGGATAGTGACTGATGACATGGAGGACTTGTTCACAAGGAATGCAGTTACAATATTAATCACATACTGACAGCAGTTATTATTTAGAAAAGATGTGCTACGAGGTGATTTTTGACTCATTTTGTTATAAAGATTATTAATGCACTGGGAAGAGTATTTTTTTACGGTACACATCCAGTGTTAAGAATTCCCTGAATTGACTGCCTTGGGATCTCTTGCATGAAGCCATGTAGTTCAGCATAAAGCTTACAGAATCAGGTCACAGAGTAAGAAACCAATCTCCTTCAGGTGAGGAAATGAACACTTTCTAGTTAGCATTCATGGGTTTCACCTGGTAAAACACTGAGTCAGTGCAAAAACCAAACAAACCACAACTATTTTATTGTAAATATTTCAGTACTTAAATAAATTTTAAGATTTAAAAGAAAGGAAGTTTAACATGCTCTGCATCAGAAAGATCTGTTATGTCAAAATAGATTAAATTTTGTAACAAATGTGTTGCTCCTTGTTGAATTAAACAAGGTTAATGCAGCATCATAGGCTTTTGGTTTTAAGAAATGCAGAAACTAACACAATATGTTGGCTTGAATAACTGATCAAGACAGATTTATGACTGTCTCTGCAATGATGATTGTTCCCTGTAATTACTTGAAGAAGATGCGACAAGCACAGAAAGTGATGGGAAGGCGTCCAAAATAACCACACATTTTGTGCAGCCATATTTTTAATCTGTTCGGTAGATTTGCTTAACTATTATTACGTACAGGGAGACAGATAACCAGCATCACCTATGATTTGATATTCTATTTGTTTATGCACAAATTTGGTATTCTATATATTTGTATACATATTTATATACATGTCATTACGGGACAAATATGAGGAAGCAAGCAGATAAACAGGATTTTTACAGAAATAACTGCTACACAACATCACTTCTAGAACCATTACATAATTTACAAAAAAAAAATCCCATATTACATTACTAGAAAAAAATCAATACACCCCAATCGTTTTTGGGTGCCTATGTCCAAATTTGGATACTACACTGCTCACCTGGTATTGTTTTTTGGACAAACTGCTTCTGGAGATCAAGAATGCTAGTTATAACTTGTAATTATTACATTTCACTTCATTTAAGACTTTCCAAAAAATTTTACTTAAGGCTTCTGTTATTCATAAATAAAGTGACCTCTCAGAAAATTATTTAAACCAAAAAATGGTGGTTCTACTAAAAAAGAACTAAAGAGATCTTCAGCAAGAGAGTTAAAACATCAGAAGCAGAAACTGCTATGCCTTTCTCAAATCAGAACATAATATCCATCATTAATTCATTCTTTCAAAGCATTTCTGAATGGCCATGTAAATACCAACTCTATCCTCAGCTGCCTTGTGATATCAGCCCATATTGTATGCAAGGCATAATTTCAAAGCAGCTTTTTAATGATTTCTCCCATCGTGCCCTCTCAATTTGGAGGATTTCCTTCTTATACATTGGCTCAACTACCTTTTCTCTCATGCCAATAGATATTTTGGCAACAATTAGGCTGCTGAAATGTTTAACCTAATGTCTTTGATGAGGACTAATGCCTTAACCTCTTTCATTCAAATATATCTTCTGTTCTGTGTTGTGATGCATCACAGCTACAAGTTCTCTGGAGCTGCTTGTTTAGTGTGAAAGGCACAGCACAATGGTGTTCTGGTCATGAATGATGTTTCTTGAAGCTCTAACTCTGCACATACGTAAGAATATCTTCATTCCTGTGTTGTGAGAGGGCAAGCCTTTCCTGTATTTTCCTCTCTTAAAATTTGCAATCCATTTCACCTTGTTCCCCCTAACTGCTTATGACACCTTTAATTTAATATTTGGTTCAGAAATATAAACCTGAAAACTCTACTAGAGGCAGGCAGATAGAGAACAGTTGGGGAACTCATATGTGAAAAGCCTTTGGTCCTCTGGACTTCAAAAAAAAAGAATAATAATGCAGATATGCTGAGATTTATCAGGTTTATGAGGCTTTATTAACTGTGGCTAATAAAAATACTGATATGTCTCAAACTTCATGAGCAGTTTCTACTGAAATATTGCAACACCACCACCAGAAAATGACACTATTTCCTTCTAAGCTTTGATACAAGCAGAAATCCCTGGAAAAACTGTTAGTTTTGTATTGGCTGTCAGACTACATTGAGATTAACAGAGACCAATAGTAATTGTATTTCCCACCTGAGGATTAGTTCAAATCAGTCATGCCAAATTAATAACTAGAAAATTATTTGTTTCAGCAGAAATCAAAAGACAAAAATTAACATTTTTCATTTCTGTAATTAAGGAAGGACTTTTACAAAGACAAACCTTTCTAAAACCAAGACCAGCAGAGGAATGATTTGGTAAATGGTTTTAACAATGAAGCCATCTTTGAGAAGTCTTTTTAAAACAAATCATGAAATTCACATAATTATTCTACATATATATCATAACACACTTGAAGTATCTTAGTCTGCTGACAAAAACATCTTTGTCAATCCTGCATTTACAGTATTGTTAAGGCAAAAAAAAAAAATGACCTGAAAAAGATTTTGATACTTTATTTTAATTGAAATAGTCCATCACAAATATCTTACCATCTCTAATCGTCTTTCTACCATAGACACCAAATTATGTTATCATTGAATTCCCTGCTTTTAGTCAATTAACAGAAACTAAATGCCATTTTCTATGTCAAATCTCTCCAGATCTTGCTAAAATTAAACTATTCACATTCAGAACATAAACTACGTGCTTGTGGTATTACACAGCGTTTGGGTCCATTCTCTTTGAATGGACCAACTTTTCTCATCAAAACATAAGAATTACAGGATACAAAAAAGTACTCTGTAAAAATGTTTTCCCATGCTGGGGTACTTTCATTCCTGAATAAAATAAGAAATATGACAGACAACAGCAGAAGGGTACAGTGAAATTTTTTCACTCTTGATATTTGACGTTGGATATCTATCACCAAGAAAGAACTAGAGACAGCACGAAATTACGCAAGTAAAATATTTTTTTCAGGTCATTTATGAAAGCTCAGTTTCCAAAATTTAGTATGAACATTATTGGAAAATTTGGATGAAAGCTTTATACTTCAGGATTCTGATCCACTCCTCTTACTCATTATACATGTCCGGGTAATTACACTGACAAATCTGAGGAAGGCTTCAATAGCTGTTATTGAATACATCAGGAAAGATTATCATTGCACAAGGGTTTAATAGCAAAACAGCTGGATATAGAAAAGGGAAAGAAGGCTGGTCTATTGTAAAAGACACTTTGCTGACACGGTTGGCCCACATTTTGGAAAATTTTTTATACATAAAGGAATAAACACAAATTCCATTGAGGCTGCATAAGCTCATAATAATGTAGCTAAAACCCCAGCCATGGTACTGACTGCTACAAATGTTATGACTTTGATAACATAAAACAGATCTAAATCCAAGCTTGCTAAACACAACTCCAAATACACCATGCAGGAATTTTAGCTTGCGCAAATGCACAGTGTTCTGTGTCTTGGCTGCTTGCATTCAGAGCCATCTGTGAAGCAGTGTTCCAGGGATTGAAGGATTCTGGGTGAAAAAGGAACTTAAACCACACATATACACCCAAAACTACTAGAAACTTTATTACAAGATCTAAAACAGATGAAAAATCCAGAGATATCCCAAGCCAGAAAGAGAGAGAACTAAAGGCTACCAAAGAACAGATTAGGCACAGATTCTTACCAACCTACACATTCATTCAATGACCAGGAGGCCAGCTCCGAGGTGCATTGAGAGCAAACGGGCTGGCAGGCACATACTTTGCAGGCGTTCCCATGGAGGTAATGTCGGCCATCAAAGGTCCATCTCCCTCTTCTCTTCTCTCGATCTTTCTCAAACCCCGGGCCTTTTATATCCCAGAAAGTGCCAGCTCATCCTGATGCAGGGGATCAGCCTGTGTCCGGAGGAGTGGCCCTGATGGCTTCCTTTTTCCCGTACACATTCTTCCTGATGCAAGGGGTCAGCCTGTGCCAGGAGGAGTGGCCTTGCTGGCTCCCCACCATGCACACCCACTCCAGGTAATCGAGGACGGTCCACCACAGATCAATTTTTACAGTGTTAGACCCATCCAACTCAGGGGGTCAGCCTGTGTCAGGATGACTTGGCACTTTTTGAGATATAAAAGGCACGGGGTTCAAGAAAGATCAGAGAGAAGAGAAAAGAGGAGGTAGAGAGAGGAGAAGAGAAGAGGGAGATGGACCTTTGATGGCCAACCTTACCTCCACGGGGACGCCAGCAAAGTATGTGCTTGACACCTCGTTTGCTCTCAATGCACCTTGGAGCTGGCCTCCTGGTCGTTGAACGAATGTGTAGGTTGGTAAGAATCTGTGCCTAATCTGTTCTTTGGTAGCCTTTAGTTCTCTCTGATTTGGGATATCTCTGGAGTTTACATCTGTTTTAGATCTTGTAATAAACTTTCTAGTAGTTTGGGGTATATATGTGTGGCTTACTTTCCTTCTCTACCTGGAATCCCTCGATCCCTGGAACAAGCAGGCAGAGAGCCTTACTGCAGCTCAGTATGCCAGTGTCACAGGAGCTCCAGCACCAAGCTAAGATAACTTTAGATAGAGAATCTGCATGCTTAGCCTAAGTGCTGTCTATTCTGCATAAACCAACTCTTTTGTCTTTGCAACTCTAGATAAAGTAATAACTAGGTTTAACATGTGCGTTACAATAGATGGTATGCATATGAGTTGGAACAGAATGGAATGGTATGAAATGGAATGGTATGGCCTGGATGGTATACAAATGTAATATACATGAAGTGTATATATGGTGTGTTTGGGCAAACACACACATGGAAAGAGAAGGCTCCAGGGAGACCTTGTAATAGTCTTCCAATACCTAAAGGCAGCCTACTGGAGAGGGACTTTTTACAAGGGCATATAAGGATAAGACAAGGGGTATAAACTGAAAAAGGGTAGATTAGATTGAAAATTTTCTTAGGAAAAAATTCTTCACTGTTAGGGTAGTGAGATACGGGCACAGGTTGCTAGTGAAGAAGTTGTGGATGCACCATTCCTGGCAGTGTTCAAGACCAGGTTGGATGGGACTTTGAGCA
>NW_009932331.1:0-12466 GCF_000696875.1 Nestor notabilis | reverse complement strand
AGGGTATTTGGACCACCTGGCTCAGGTGGAGGGTGCCCCTGCCTATGGCAGGGGTGTTGGAACTAGGTGATCTTAATGTCCCTTCCAACTCAAACCATTCTGTGATTCTATGTTTTGTCAGGAGAATTGCTGAAGGCTTTAGTTAGAGACAAATGCATTGTGAGGCACAGTCTGAAAATGAAGCTAAGTCCAAGGCTGAGATTCAGGGGAACAACAGCTGCAACCTGCCAGGAGGATGTACAATGGCTAAAAAGCTAACATTTATCCTACAGTTTAGCTGGACAGTCTAGGTAAAGGAGAAATTCAACAAAAAGCCAGCTGTGAGAGGACTGGTTTGTTTATTAGAGTGACTAAATGAGGTAGGGGAATTAGGGGAAGCTGCTTCTGGAATTAGGAAATATTACAAGGGAATAATAAAATTATAATTATTATTTAAAAAAAGCCCTAATACAGTAACAGTACCTACAGTAACAGTAACTAACAGTACAGTATACAGTAACCTAGTATATTATTTCCAATGTGAGGCACTGTCCACTTTAAAATGTCTGCAGGTGAGCTCTAGCTTCTTAAATGATAGCCTGGTTGATCCCCCTCTAGTAAAACTTGTCTTTTCACATTTATTTTTGTCTTTTTTCATTTCTAATTAAAATACCTCAATTTAATAACAATCAATATGGATAGACTAAAATCTTGATCTGGAAAATATGACAAATTTTATGCACTGTGATCTCAAGTTGCAACTTCCCTTTACTCAGCCATCCAATTTAACAAAATGTTAAAAAGAGTTATTTCCAAGATGTTAGCACTCTTAAAAAATGTTGAATTTCTCCAGCGACTTCAAAATATAGAGAAATAGCTTCCCAAGCATACTTAAAAATGTTCAAATAGAGATTGCATTGTCCTTGTATTTTGAGGAACAAAAGCTAAGCACATATACACATACACTGGCTGAATGAAAAGCCACCCTCAACATCCCACAGTGCTTAAAATGGAGGGAAGGAGGAGACAGAGAGGAGAGGGAAAGGGAGAAGGAGAAGGAGAGGGAGAGAGAGAGGGAGAAGGAGAGGGAGAGGGAGAGGGAGAAGGAGTAAAGAGGAAATGAGAGGAGAGGAGTGGGGAGGGGAGGGGAGGAGAGGAGAGGATACTTAATGCATATTGGGTAGCACTGCCATAATCTAAAAAGAAGTAAGGGTGCAAGGGACTTCATAAGAAGGCATAAAACTTCTATTCCTTTATCGCTGTCCAAAGACTTGCTAGTGATATTAGGGAAATTGATTGTTCCTTTCATTGTTATACCTGTCATGTAGTATAGTGTCTGTCCTACTTTATATTTACATGTTCTCGAGGTCATACCAAACCATCTGAAAGCATGTAAATTCAACAGTACAAAAGGAAGTCTGCGTG
The DNA here is from genome assembly GCF_000696875.1 of Nestor notabilis. Classification (NCBI taxonomy): domain Eukaryota; kingdom Metazoa; phylum Chordata; class Aves; order Psittaciformes; family Psittacidae; genus Nestor; species Nestor notabilis. The sequence continues at coordinate 11,062 of NW_009932331.1, read as the reverse complement.
AATTTGATATGATAACTACTAAGAGTATGTTTCATAGAAACAAAACAGGGTAAATAGACACAGGTACATGTTAAGCTTAGTAATTACTTGACTTTTACATTAAAAAATAGATTTGGTTTATATTATTTGTGACTTGATTTTTATGCTAACAAGCCCTCCTTCTTCCTTCTTTTCTTGTTTTGTTTTGGTTGTTTGGTTTTTATTTTGTTTTGTTTGGGTTTTAGGGGGTTTGGGTTGTTGGGGGTTTTTATGCTGCTAGTGTGAGGTGGTTTTGGCTTCTTAGGATCTAACATTTCAATCTTTGATATGAGAAAGTTGCATTCTTACAATGGATAAAATTTCACCTTCTAATGGAGGATTTGCCACTAAGAAGTCCTTCAAATATTTTTTTCCATTTATTTTTAAGACAATAGCACTTATTTTTGTAAGTCCATTCCTTCAGTTTAAATTTCTTAACAGGCTAAAGAAGACACTTGATCTGAAATATTTTACTATAGGATAGAACAAGATGCTTTTAGACCCGAGGAACTCAGGAAAGAATCTACGTAAAAGAATTTAATATATCTCTATAACCAAGTCATACTAATCCCTAACTAAGCAGTCATTAACTTAATTTTCCCCTCAATAAAAAGACCATTAGTAAACCCAAAACTATAACAACCTAACACAACCATTATTGCTTTCCTCCTCTCCCCCACTTTTACAATCTGAGAAAGCAGATGCAACAGCCCAGACAGAACACTGACCCAGACATCTGATATTTTACTTACTTCATTCAAAGCTAGGGAAGTTACTTTCTCATTACCTAGTATAGAAGTTTGAATACGTACTCTTAGTAAGGTGTGGGATATTAGCTGGTATATTTTGGTTTTTGTAAAGTCTTTTACTCAGCAAGTATCAATTGATATCCTCCACTGCTTACATCAGTAACTGGAGAGAATTTTGTGTTTTAAGAAAAAGCCTGTTCTAAGACTGAGGTTCTGCACAAGTCACTTAATATTACGTTGAAGCCCTGTAAGCCTTTGCTGAACTTGCCAAAGACCTGACATACAAGATCTCTTGTCAAGGGTGAAATCAGGCCTAATGCTTAAGATCTGTTGCATGTATACTGATGCATCTGCTGCAAGCAAAATTAGTCTTTTGGAAAATGCTGACAGCAAATTGTCTCTTTATTAGAACTGGAATTATGTAAATCCGTAACACAGATAAACAAGAAAAACATGCCTCAGAAGATTTGTAATCCACAGAATTGTGCAAGGTTTTCATTTTAAAACATTATTGAGCATTCTGAGTTTACTGTATTTTTTCATAATAAATACATCTCCTGGCATCTTCCTGCCACTCTGTGGTGCATTGACCCTGGTAAAACAGACTTGACTTGAGGAACGTTAATTTATTGCCAATCAAATCAGAGTAGGATAATGAGAAATAACACCTAAATCTTAAAACATCTTTCCCCTACTTCTTTCTTCTCAGGCTCAACCTTATTCCAGAATTCTCTACTTCCTCCTGCACAGTGGTGCAGGGGGACAGGGAATGGGACTTGTGGTCAGTTCATCACACATTGCCTTTGCCACTGCTTCCTCCTCAGGGGAGGACTCCTCATACTTTTCCTGTGCTCCAGCATGGGGTCCCTCCCATGGGAGATGGTTCTTCATGAACTTCTCCAATGTGAATACTTCCCATGGGCTACAGTTCTTCACAAACTGCTCCAGTGTGGGTCCTTTCCATGGGGTGCAGTCCTTCAAGAATAGGCTGTTCCAGCAAGGGACCCCTGCAGGGTCACAAGTCCTGCCAGTAAACCTGCTCCAGCATGGGCTCTTCTCTGTTCACAGGTCCTGCCAGGAGCCTTCTCCAGCACAGGCTTCCCAAGGGGTCACAGCCTCCTCCAGGCATCCCCCTGCTCTGGCATAGGGTCCTCCATGGACTGCAGGTGGATATCTGCTCCACCATGGACTTCCATGGGGTGCAGGGTGACAGCTTGCCTCACCACCGTCTTCACCACTGGCTGCAGGAGAATCTCTGTTTCAACACCTGGAGAACCTCCTTCTTCACTAACCTTGGCGTCTGCAGGCTGTTTCACACATTCTCACTCCTCTCTCCAGCTGCAATTGCTCCTGTGCAGTAATTTTTTCACTTTCTTAAATACATTATCCCAGAGGTTCTATCACTGTCGCTGACTGACTGGCCACCAGTGGGTGTGGGGACAATGGAAATTATTTTATTATTGCCAAAGAGAAGTAACAGCTTGGCCAAAGAAGAAAGAGTTAAAGAAGAAACAAAGTACAATCAAGCAGAGCAACCCAGCTGGCTGAGGAGGAGGGAGCATAAGATACCAAGACACCTGGCTGAGGAGGAGAGAGCATAAAGATAAGAGACTGGCTATTCTGGGACTGATCATGAGACAGCGAGCCGTGATAAAAAACAAACTATAAGTCAGGAACTAAACATGATAGGCTACAAATAGAATGGTGTGAAAGCTAGAGCAATAGGCTAAAAACAACTGTTGTTAGAATGATATAAAAGTTAGAGCAGTAGGCAATAAAGTGATTCACTGCATGAAGATGCTCTGGGTCTGTGCCGTTAATCTCCACAAGCAGGTCCATCTTGGAGCTGGCTGGCATTTGAGCTATTGGACATACGGGAAGCTTCTAGCAGCTTCTCACAGAAGCCACCCCTGTAGCCCCCGCTACTAAAACTTTACCACACAAACCTAATGAACACTCTCACTTGTGACATAATCTTTATGCATCTTTCCTGACTGTGCAACCATGAGTAGTATGTAAAATTGCCACTGCCAACAGCAATGGTATTTGAATGCTCCAGAATAAATATCTAATCTCTCCCTCTCTCTTTCTCTCTCAATCTCTCCCTCTCTCTCTTCTTTTTTAAAATATATATATGTATTTTCAACTATATATCTGACTTTACAGTCTGCCTCTGAACTCTGCTTTCTATGTTATTTTATAGAAAGTCTGGACAAGGGAAAAAAACAGGACAAGGCTTCTCAACAGAGATACTTTATATTACACCAGCAAACATAGCTGGAAAAATCAGAGAAGCTTTCAGGAACAAGAATTCTTCCGCTGGTCTAAGATAGATTTGGGTTTCAAACCTAGGTAGTTACTGTGAATCACAGATTAGCAGAGATTTAGAGGAACATGTATTCTTTATATTATCTGAAAAAAAAGATACTTGATATACCTATGTCTGTTAGCAATGGGAAAGGGGGAGAATGGGAGAGGAGAGAAAGATGGAAAGATGATAAGTAGCTATTTCTTAGGGGAAAGAGAGAAGTGGTTCATAAACTGTGGAACACAAACAAATTAATGGGTTTCAGATTCAATGAGGACTATGACAATGTGTTACAAAACCATTATCTTTACTGAAGTTGTGTGTTTTGGTACCCAGCAGAGTTACAAATTTTAATTCCAAGGTTTATTTTTGTAAGCAGTTTTGGTTCCCTTGAGAATTAAGACCAAGATATCAGAGATAGAACTGACTTCAGAGAAATATTCTGCTCTGGAAGTGGAGTGAGTTTTATTCTTCATTGATTATCTGTCAGGATACATTTGTGTAGATAGTGATGGCTTAGTTTTACCTATATAGTTACTCTGAGATTACTTGGTTCACAAAATGAATATTGGATTCCTAGAAATATAGGTACAGAAATGTGACATGCAGGGAGCTGCAAATATGAATGCAAGGATTCACTTCTGATGATGAATGGGGCCTGGAAACTGCTTTGAAGCAGTGATGGAAGTTATGCAGAAAGGCATTTATGTTGGCCCAATCATTATTTATACAGAGACTTTATAATTAAATATATTATGCAATATTCTATGCAGTTACATGATTTCATTATACTTGGGACCACAGCAATTAATCAAAATAAGGTATGAAAAAAAGTGAAAGGGTTCATTTTGTGCAAGTATTAGATTACCTTTAGTGTCAATGTTGTAGTTTCCAGAGAAGTTATAAAAATTAACTCAGTTAACTGAGTTCAGTTAACTGAGAAGTTACTAAAATTAGGTGAATGACAAGGCTATTCTTGGAATGGAAGGCATGGGGAATTTGTATTGGTAGGCATGTAAATATTTGATCTAAATGGCTAAATAAAACCATTTAAATAGTGATTCAGTGACTGATTATTATTAGGAATAGATTATTCAATTCATAAACTTTAATAAAACTCAATTTGTAACTTGTCATTTTTTCTAAATCACAGTCTCTGCAAAAGAAATAGCAGTTGATTGAAGAAAACAAACAACAACACCCTCCCCCCAAAATATCCCAAAACATCGAACAACACCAAATACAAAAACCCTCCCAAACCATAAAACCCCCTGGGGCTGTATTTTATTAAAACAGATCTTTTCTGCTAGAATATAGATAAGCGTCATCTATGAGAAATGCAGACTAGAAGATGCACTGTTGCATGAAAACAAAACTCACTTTAAAAAGTTTCTTTATAAAACTTAAAAAAAGGCTATTTCACATTTGTCATTTTTAGACCAAACTTAAAATTTGTTTAAAGGATAGGTCAGTAATACTATCTCTTAGAAATATTGCTGGCATTTTATATTAGACATTTTACTGTCATTTGCTGAAAACTAAATTTAGACATTATGGATGATTTTTTGTCTATCTAGAACAGACTTATTATAGAAACTAAACAATATTATATGAGAAGTGAAGGAAACACAGAGGTGGGAAATTTCCACATATTCCTTGTGTTCAAAAACGGCAGGCATACTAAAATGTCATACTAAAAACGGTATTAGCACAAAAATGTGTTGTCCACAAACATAGCGTCATGAAGTGTTAGACAATTTTACACATGGTAATCATTGCTACTTCTGCACTTACTATTTTGCAGTTTTTAATTCCAAATATTCCCAGTTTAAATTCCAAAGAATTTAATATCTCATCATGTGTTTTGATAAAATCCAGCTAATACTAGTAATGAAGATGTTTTATTCAGTCCTGAAGACATTTCAGAACTTGTTTGCTGCATCTGTAGACTAAGAAGAAACAGGAGGGTCTTCAAATCTCATTTGACAAAAGCTAAAAACTTGGTAATTTGTTGCCATAAATTTTGTTTCAGTAATTTTTAACTTAACCTACTTCAGCTTACCAAGAAACATATCTGCTCTTAAAGGCGATATTTCTGAAAACTATTTGTTAAAATAGAGCATTCTTTAGCTGATGAAATCAGGAAGCAGAATCTGTATAGATGCCTTCTGATTAGAAATGCTGTTTGTATTTTCAAACCACTTACTTACCTATGCCTGTCATAAAATTAAGGAAGATAAATGTCTATCCCTAGAACTCAATACAGAGGTCAAGGAGAACCCAGTTGAAATACTATCCTCATTTTTCTGCAATGATTGATGTTTTTTATTATTCAGTTGTAATCATTCCTTTCATATAGGTTGCATAATTTTTTTAAGCCAATTCTGTCTACAATTTTACTCTAAGCTTTAAAGTTACAAGTGTTTTGGCTGATGTGCACAGCACATTTTATATAAATGTGTATATATATATACACACACACATTTATATTCAGAATAAAGAAAGCAAAATTAAATTATTAAGAAGTTTTCTCTGAAAAATTGTATTCCAAGAGCTGAAACAGAAAACCAAAGGAAAACTCTTTGGCCAAAATACCTCCTTTGCTGAAAAACATTTCAAAATAAGATACTGAAAGTGTATTTTCTAGAAATCTATTCAATGGAGCAGGCTGGCACAGATGTACAATCACCCCACCTGACAGTACATTTCTGGCACATTCTTAATGACTTAAATTCTACTATTTAGATTGAGTCAACAGCAGAAGAGATAAAAAGTCAGTTCCTTCTCTCCATATATGAATATGACTACGTGGAACTAATTTACTAGGTTTTGAAATTATAAAAGTACCACCTTCCCAAAGAACATACACGAAAGTACATACTTTTTAGAGCTATTTAAACAGGCATATCCCAAACATTCACAAAAAACTTTAAAGCCTAATGCTCACTTCAAAAAAACAATCTGAATTACGTTTAGTTACTCTCTGAAGATTATCTTCATTCTCTTCCAACACAGTCTCCTGCACTTTATGACTGACATGCAGAATAATGACTGCAAAATTGAGTTTTTAAGTAGCTTAGTTTGTAGGAGTTTTGTATGTGCAGATAAAATAGAAGGCCAACGTAAAAGTAATCGATAATAGTACTGACTTATTTCTGAAACATATATTAAATATTTTGGAGTACTTGCAAAATAAGATACTAACAATGAAGTTTGAAAGAAGTTCAAAATGTATCTGGAATATCTAGTTTTTAAGAAACTCTTATTAAAATGAAATTATTGAATACAACAGTTTTGCAATTCAATATTAATATCCACACACTCTGTCACCCCATATAGCTGTACCCACACAGTTATTCAACCCTGTAACTGGCACATGAAGGTATGAATATTACTACATCAATCTTGTTCCTCATTTCTAAGGTATATAGTATGAGGTCAACAGAAGGAGAAGAGATACAGTTCAGGAAATATATTAGACAACTAAATCTCTTCTCAGAGGTGTTGAAAGAGAAGCCTTATGTTTACCATCAGAATAGTCTAATATCTATAGCAAATCACAGTCACTTTTCAGAAAAAGAGTATATTTAATTATGAACAATTATGATAATCTTTTTTGTGCTTGAGTTGGTAAGCACACAGTGTGATAGACGGTAACTCAGGGAAGAATGTACGTAATCATGTGGTAATTAAAAGATCTACAAAACTTATATGTTTAAATGACCAGTGAGTTTCCCCATGCCAGAGCTCATAAAGATTAATCTGCCTCTACCGCTACTGTCCTACTTTTTTGATTTCTAAATTCTGAAGGATCACAAAGATTTTACATGTTATTTTAATACAACTTAATTAACACTTCTGCTGTACATTCTCATCCATTTGCAATACACTGATTTACAGATGAATCAATATTTTTAAGCTGGGGTTTAAATAACAGTATAAAGAACAGACATCAGAGGTAAATGCAATGAGCTGTAAAGAATGTTGAAGAATGTTCTTAATGGAGTGGCTGTTGAGATAGTTGTAATTAAAATAAACAAATAAACTAAAATATTCCCAAATTGAATGTGCAAGATGGAAGACCGATACATGCTATTAATTGTGTCGTTTTTTCAGGGCCCAACAGCTAAACATAATGAGATGAAACCAAGTACGCAAGAATTTTTACTAGATATTATTTAGAAAATTTCTGTTGTTTGGGTCAAACTACTTTCAAGGTGATTTCTTAAGATTAGGTGACATTCACAGCTCTTCTGTAGGTGATAGCCATGAAACAGTAAAGACACAAATCTAGTCTCTTAAACCTAACAGATTTTCTTCATCTCTCCTCTCTGAAATAGATGAGAAGTTGCTGTCAAAAGAAATGAAAGTAAGTTAGAATCATAAAATTATAAAATCAACTAGGTTGAAATGATCTTTAAGATCATTGCCAACTGTTACCCTAGGACTACCAAGACCACCACTAAATAATGTCACTAAGGGCCTCATCCACATGGATTTTGAACACTTCCAGGGATGGTGGTTCCACTACTTCCTTGGGAAGCCTGTTCCAATGCTGGACTACCCTTTCACTGAAAATTTTTTTCCTAATATCCAGTCTAAACCTCCCCTGGTGCAGCTTAAGGCTGTTTTCTCTTGCCCTATTGCTCATTACTTGGGAGAAGAGACCAGTGACAAATTACACTAAAATAAATTACATTGACCACAGATAATTCTTTCTAAGGCAGAAAAAACAGTCCTTCAAGTCTTTATCTATACAGCAAAAGCTCTATTGAGTATTAAACCAGATGCTGAGATTTTTAATATGTAGACACACATTGCCAGGTAAATATTTCTTGCTGATTAAACAGTTTCTTATAAATTAAACTCAGATTCCAAGAGCTCCATTTTATTTCTTTCCATTACATGTAATTTGCATCAGGGTTTATTGGCTGTTGTTAAATGGCTGCTGAAGCTTAATCTGAAATGAGATAATCATGTCATTAGAGGATAAAATAATGATATTCAGTATAAGTAAGTGTGGCACTAAAAGAATTGAAAAGATCAATGAGTGTCAAATCATTAAAGACTTCTAAAATGATATCCAAGATAATAGCATATCACCTGAACTAGTGTAGTATTTTCTAGTCATTGCCAAGACGTCTATATAAAACAACAAAAAAACATTAAAGTATTAAGAGAAAATATTATAGTGTGAATAATAATCAATTATACTGTTTCATATTTATGGTTTACATAAACAGAAATGTCTCACAATGTATGGTTCAGGAAGAATATATTTAACTGGACAATTCTGAGTCTTTCTTTAAGGGTACAAATGAAATATCATAGACCTTTATATTCAACAAATTATTATTTTCACAAAAAAGAAGCATGGATTAAAAAACCAAAGTTCACAAAAACTAAAGATTCTGGAGTGAATATTAACAGGTAAAAATGATACCTATAGCAGTAACAAATATACAAATGAAATAACAGGAAATCTGAATAACTTTTATGGTGAAAGAGTTACAGCCCAACATTCAGATGGTTTTTAAATGTGCGAAGCTATTTACATAACAAAAATGTTAAAAATGTTTCTAGCTAGACCACTTTAGTTAAAGCCAAAAAGGACATCATGAAAAGTACTGTTCAGTAAAATACTAAAACTAATAAGCCATGAACATTTAACTCTTCCCCTTCATCTTCACTTCTTCCACTATCAGTCAGTTTGCAGCCTGTTTTTTATCCATAGTAGTAGTAGTACTTATGGAGGAAGGGCATCTTATATTCACCTAAAATGATTTCTTGCTAATCGTCTAGGTTTTGCAGGTCAAAACCAACACCATGGACTGCAAAACAGTAGTTTGATATGCTTGCAGCCACACATGCCACTTCTGAGAACGTTGACCCAGAACCATAGTACATAGGGTTTTTTTCCAGATACATCCTGTACTTCTATCCAGATTTCTGTATAAATCGGACTCTTCATTCATATGTTGTAGTATTGAGCTGTATGTGTGGCATTCCTTCCTGTACTTCGTAGGGGCTAGCACTGCTTTATACAGTATTTCCAGGGACCATGCATACAAAGAAAAGAACAGGCAAAGAGGGGGAACAGAGGTGGGACATAATTTTCCAGTATTTAAAAGGTGACTACAAAGACAGAGCTTCCATTTTTACAAGGAGTCACACGGAAAAGGCAGGGGGTAGTGGGCACAAATTACTCCTGGGGAGATATGACTGGACACATGAGGAAAATTTTTTCACAATGAGAAAAATCAGCCATTGGAATTATCTCCCTAGGAAAGTGGTGGATTCCCCAACACTGGACACCTTTAAGATTTGGCTGGACAGCTTGCTGGTACATCTAGTCTAGGTCATGTTTTGCCTAGAAAGATTGGACCAAATGACTGAGGTCCATTCCAACCTGGTATTTTATGATTATATAATGACTGGTCAACAAGTCCAGACAGTGCTTCCGCAACTCAGCAAAAGAGGGCAGTCCGATCAGGAAATTCATAATGCCCTGGGCCTGTCGGCTGGTCCAAGTCACTCATCCAAAGATGATATTTCCTGCCAGCCTGCCTTATAACCGTGGCTAAGTTTAGGCCAGTATTGGTGAACTGCTGGATTTGCTGTTCTTCTGACCTCAATAGTTGTACTACTGTAACACAATAATTGTATTACTGACTTATACTTATTACTGTATTGTTATTTACAGATAAATTGTTTATACCTAAAGCTGTTCTGTCTGATGTCTGTTACCAGATCCAAAACCTATAGCTTGGCAGTGCCTCATTAAACCCTTATTTCTCCTCAGGATCTCCTAGGGAAAGCACAGGAATTATGATCACCTGAATATAATTTTCTAAAGATTAATTGTTAAATGAATGGTGCCACTGTTTACAGTAAGCTATGCTTCTAGCTTTCTTTCTGAAGTCCACGGAAACGTCATCAGCATGTATATTTTGTTAAGACAGAATAGACAGTACAGTGTATAAAACTTAATTTCAATTTAGCTACAGATGAAGTCATCCATCAAAAAACAAGACACATAGACCAGATCTACATTATAAGTAATATAAATGTGCCTTTGAAAAGGTGAGGGTAGAAGGTGTTCACAAATAATTGAACAGGGCTTCTCAGTGACATTTCTGGTCAAGACAGCTCATAGTGTCCAAGTTGCAAGGCAAATAAATGCAGTCTTGGAACAATAAACTTGTTTAAAACAATAAAGCAAGAAGCAAGTGTAAGACTTCATGCAATTTACGTATTTGATATGTCAGTATGGAAGTACCATCACCAGTTTCAGTATTCAGAATTAAAAAGGATGTTAAAATATTCAAAAGGGTTTAGAAAAAACAGAGTTATTTGAAGTACAGAGAAAAAGAAAAAGAAGTTGTGCATTGAAAAATTTAAAACAGTCAATACACTGAATTTATCCAGGAGAAGGAAAATCTGTAAATGAGAATCTATTGGTGCCATTTCTGATACTAAAAAGCACAATATGTTTTGCAAAAAAATGTGTAACAAGATTCATGACAGAGAACGTGCAGCTAGAAAAATTTATACACTTACATTTTCTCTTAATAACAATGAAAAAAAGGAACAGCTTATACCTTGCTTAGCCTTGTAGTCTTCCTTGCCTAAAAAATTGAATTTTGCCTCTTTTTTAAGAAAGATTTTTCACTAAGGCAAATATTGGACACAATGTGAACATTCTTAAGTTTAGCCCTATAATTTCTTAAATAAATAAGAGAGATGATTAGACAATTGTTAATTATTTCTTCTGGGTTTATTTTGCAAACAAAATTTGTTAAGGAAAGTTATTGAAATAGGGATAAAAACAGAGTAGCCAGTTCAAAACATAAAATAAGATTTTTTTTCCCAATGAAAGACTTTCAGATCAAAGCTCTGAAATGGGTTTTAAACAGGTATCTAAACACTAAATAACAAAGGCGATAATTAAAAAAACACCTTGTCGTGGTTCAAACCCAGCCGGCAA